>NW_012267325.1:1720216-1721440 GCF_000151885.1 Dipodomys ordii
TAGTATTATTCTATTTTATTCTATTCTATTTCTATTTTAGTTTTCTTGGTAACATTCTTAACATATGGAGTATCTATTCTCAAACTCCTAATTTAAAGGTTAAGTCTCATAATTTTGCTGATATTAAAATCAAACATATCAGTTTAGTCCAAACTATACACAAAGCACTGTGCTTTATATTCAGAGAATTTTTAAAATGTTAACTTATTTTTCAACTACAGAAATTCTTTTCAAGGAAGAAAGATAATAAAAAAGAACAATGATTATATTTTGTATTTGACCAATGTACATGTATTGGATCTATATAGATGTATGGAAATACCATAAGGAATCCCTTTTGTGTTATTACTATATATTAACAAAAGCTATAAAATTATAAAAGTTATATACACTTATATAAGTTATATATATGTAAGCTATAAAAACAGGTCCATTTTATCTTTCTATAACATTATAGAAAATGTACTAATAAAGCAAAAGTAGTTTACATTTTCATGTTTTTCATGCATTCCCCTATATAACAATACTCATTGTATATTGACTTTTGTTTTTAATAAAATATTAAATTAAAAGTGTCCTCATGTTTTTATTCTAATAGTGTTATTTGTAATTACTGCAGAAAATCTGAAGAGAAGAAAGAGCATAGCTTATTTAATTGATTCCCTGTTCAAATTTTAGACTATTTTCAATTTTTGACGACCATAAATATTGTGCCACTGCAATAAAGATTTTTGTCATGTAACTTTACTCATTTTAGGGGAAAAAGGATTTATCTCTATGATAAATTCTCTAGAGTTAACTGTATAAAAGAGATGAAGTTTTTATAGTTCTTGGTATTTATTATCAAATTACTATTTGTTATAATGGATTAAATTCATAAACTATAATATCACATATTTGGTTTTATGAATAAAATGTATGAAACCAAATACATTTTATAATGTACAGTAATGTATAGTGGAAGGAATAAATGTATAAGATATAATCATGTATTTTTATAGCATAAGAGGGAAGGTAAAATACAGGGCATATAGAGTTTAACTATAGTATAGTTTAATACAAACTACAACATTATAAATTCTAATGTGTCCACATTGTCACCAACATTCAATATATGTTTATTGTTGTCTAAATAATATGCCTTAATTTAAGGTGTGTGTGTGTGTGTGTGTGTGTGTGTGTGTGTGTGTGTGTGTGATAGATGGCAAACACAGAAAAAGCATT
>NW_012267325.1:1721490-1832908 GCF_000151885.1 Dipodomys ordii
TATTTAAACGACTTGTTTTTCCCCTTCCCCTCCACAAATTATACCGACATCAAATACAGTGAAAGCAGGGCTTATACTGTGGGGGAGGGACATACAAAGCAACAAAGAAATAATCTTATAAATGCGTTAGAAACAAATGCATGAAAGAAAAAAAACATTTAAATACATATCTAAGGGGTTCATTTTCCTAACATCACCTTATCTGACCTTTTCTGCTTGACTCATACATATACTAGATATTGCAAATAAGGGAAACCATTGTTATTAGTGACATAACTTATTAAATCCCAAACATGATAATTTCAATATATTGTATCAACATTATAATTTATATGGTTTGTGCTACACCTTCCAAATCTAATATAAGCAGAATATTTTCAGAAACTTGCTGCATTTCACTAGTTCATTGGCTACTAGTGGCTAGTGTATTAGATAGCATGGACAAAATGTATGTACTTCTCTGAAGTTTGGCCTTTGAAGTTGCAGTGATGAGCCACAGCAGTGTGTCTCAGAAGAATAAATAATAAAGAATAAATTTCCCTCCAGAAATAGCCATCTCTTTATTACAGAATGTACAGCCTTTAAACCTATGGGATTCATTTTGACTGGACAGTACCAAGCTGCAGATAGACCACCATTTTGGTCCATATATTATGACACAAAGAGTTAATAAGATGATCTCTAAGGCTAATTCCAGATTGCCAATACAGAGCTGAGAGCAACATTTAATATACAATATTTGGAGCCAGTTTATGCTGAAGTTGTTTCTTGACACACAACACATCCTCTCTCTCTCTATTATTGTGCTCTATTCCTCTTGATGTCCTTCTCATATTGGTTTATGTGAACACATGGGGGATACTGGCGTATACATATGCATTTACATCCACTGCAAGTGTATGTCATTTATTTAACTGCAATAGAATCTGTTCTCTCCTATTCTTGCTGGTCTGCCACAGTAATCACAGTTATTTCAAACATTTCTTCAGACCAATGCTGAATTTTTTAAAGACCACAGTTTTGAATTTTAACTTTCTTATTCCTACCATCCCTACATTTCTCCCCTAATCTTGGAACTTTCATTTTTATATTTTGCTCTAGTGTAAAATATGTAAGAAAAAATTATTGGTGGATTTAGTTCACAGAAAGTAGTCCTTCAAAGCTGGGATTTAAATTCACGTAACTGTGCTTTTTGGATCATCTTCACTGTTGAAATATAATAAACCTACTATATAGATTTTCCTTTTTTTTCCTACTTTACTTTTCAGTCCCACATGCCATGTTTAAGAATTTTCCCTACTACTCTTTGTCTCCTTAATAACACTGCTTTTATCTTCAATGAGCCACACAAGCTCTTCTGAGCTGCACAAGCTTAATCAAGCCTGCTTTATCAGTACCCTTTTCTGGTTTTCATAGTTGTGTTCCTCACTCAAACAAAAGGCACTCAAAGAAACCTCAACAGGTAATGCAGTGATTGATATACCCAATTGGCCCAATAGATACAAATGTACAATATTTAAAGTATGTTTGTGATATTGGCATCATCACGGTAGTTGAGTACAAGGTACAATTACATTAGTAATAGTATAGTAGCATAGCAGTGGTTTTGTTTAAGGTTAGCTGCACTATAACATTAATAGAACTTGAAATTTCCAAGCCCATAACTTTTCTTTTCTGATAAAAAGAACATAACATAAAATATAAATTATAACCTATAGTCATTCTTTTAAATACAATAATAACATATTTTATCTGTGCTGCTAATATAAAATTATATTAGATTGGATTTCAATCTGTTTCAGATTCATTTTTTAGATCTTTCAGAGAATGTTTTCTATCTCACTTCTGAACTTCTGAATCATTCATTTTCAAAAGCAACAAAAGGTCATATTACTCAGCTCCTAAAAACACTTATTAATATTTTTTATTGTGGAATTTATATATGAGACCCACACATAACTTTAGAGAAACTTGGAATGATAATGTATAATAACTTCATTTACATTCTTCAAAGGCCATATGCCTAAATTTAACATTTTCTTTTTTAATGTTTTATTATGAAAAGACATACTGAGGGGTTACAATTACATAGGCAAGATAAACATTTTCTTATTAAGTGATATTTTACTGTTACTTATTTTGTTCAGAAAGAATTAAAGACAAGAATTCTATTATGTTGCTGTTAAAACTCTGTTGATTGCCTCTCAGCAATTATATTTAAAAATGGAAGCCTCTCATAAATGCACATACCTGTAGCTTGTCATCAATAGAGTTAGTTAAAAAGGAAGAATCTCAAAAGAATGTGCAATTATGCAAAAAATAGGAGCAGCTGACTCTTAGCAAGTATACACACAACTAGCAGGAGGAAAAATATTGGGTCTTCTAGAAAAATGTCGAGTCTTTATATGTCACCAAATGAATAACATTAGTTCACCTGAATATGCAGATAAAATAAAAGTTAAGAGAGCTCCTATTTTAGTTGACTTTCTTTTTCCTTTAAGTTTGAAAATTTATATGCTCTATTCAGGGTGCCTTGATGCTTTAAGGTGTGTGTGTGTGTGTGTGTGTGTGTGTGTGTGTGTGTGTGTGTGTGTGATAGATGGCAAACACAGAAAAAGCATTTGGAGAACTAAGGAATTATCAAGATAACATTTCTGTCTGGAAGAATGTGTAAGGATATAATCAAGGGAATGGCAGCTAAAAGTAGTGATAGAGTTCTATTTCTTTACATACACACCTTGTATATAGTTAGTATTATTCTTTAAACAACACATATACATTATATATATATATTTATTTATTTATTTACAGGTATAATCCTTTCCTTCTGTAAAAATAATTTTAAACTGGGTGGAATGGTGTATACCTGTAATTCCAGATACTCAAGAGGTCAAAATAGAAGGATTGTAATTTGAGGCTAATCCAAGCAACTTTAGAGACATTTTTTTAATTCAAAAAGCAAATGAACTTGAAGTGAGACATAAGTGGTAAAGCATTATCTAGCAAGCATAGAACCTTGAGTTCAAGCTCTAGAACAGCTAACTAAGTTAATTAATATTAAAAACAGGCATAAGGATAGTACTCCATCAATCTCACATCATTGTCTCTTTTCCTAATATGCATTAACGATATGGGGGGTATAAGTATTGAGAATCATCTATAATGAATAATGACTCAAAGCTTTTGGGGCAGGGAAATGAGTGTCATAAAGTCCTCACACCACACATCAATCTTCATCTTTCTCCCCAACATCTCCTTAGATCCTCTGATCCCTCAACACAGTCGTAGAAACTTTCCCTTCATCTATAAATGGTATTAATTCATTGTTTATCAAGAAAAAGTCACATTGTTCCTTTCATTAATTAAAAAAAGATGAAAAAAGAAATTTCATGCCAGAAAAAGACTCCAATTAGAAAAAATCATGAAAAGTTGGATGTGTGTGTGTGCACGAGCGTGTGTGTGTGTGTGTGTGTGTGTGTGTGAGTGATCCCATGGCTTGCCCCCAGATTTCTTCAGTTTCAGCATCACATCATTAACACCAAAGTCCTACCCACTGCTGGGCAGGAAGCTCAGGTTCTCATTTGTTCTCAGGTTCTCCTATTTTATACTCATTTACTCTTGTGAATCCAAACATTCATTCCAAAGAACATGCTAGTTACATTTTCCTTTTCTAGTTAAAAAAATTATTGTACATGGTCATCCTGCTATGACTGTACCATTTATGTGCTCCTATAAAATATTGATTTTTGTTAATGTCAGTTGTCATGTTGGCTTAAGATGATCAGAGAGAAAATGTAGCAATGAGAAAAAGAATTTAATTCACTCTCAGATTTTTTAACCTTATAGAATCTTACTGTAAAGTCAGAGGTATTTTGTAAGCAGAAAAGCCAAGGCAAAATTATTCATCATGGGGCTGGGAAGGTGGCTCAGTGGTAGAGCGTTTGCCTTGCATGCCTGAGGCCCTGGGTTCGATTCCTCAGCACCACATAAGCAAAAAGAAAAAAGCCAGAAGTGGCACTGTGGCTTAAGTGGTAGAGCACTAGCCTTGAGCTGAAGAGCTGAAGGACAGCGCCCAAGCCCAGAGTTCAGGCCCCACAACCGGACCCCCTCAAAAATTATTCACCATGTTAAAAAGATTGTATTATGCTATTTATTCATCTATTCTTCAAGCTATTATTTCCAATGTGAGAGAAGGGCACAAGTTCCACAAGATAAGACAAAGGCTGAAAGACAAAAAGTCCATCTGACCTACATAGCTAACAAAAACTCATTGCTTTGAAAAGGTAAGGACTTAGGCAGTGAACTGATTTTTTAAAAAAATATTCTCAAAATACTTGTACAAAGAATGAACTGATTTTTAAAGGATGATTCAAAAGATTTTAGAATAGAGTGAGCAACAGTTCTCCACTGACAGGGAGGCTAATTAGCGCTGAGAAGCTCCATAGCAGCTTTGGGGACTCACACATGATCATAAAAACATCTAAGCAACAACTCCTTAGCAACTTCTTATTTATGTCAGAGCGTAGAAGGAGGGATACTTTTTTTTCATGTACAGGCAAACACAGTACTTTCAAAAACAATGTTTGTTCAGTGGAACTCTTACCAGACTGGTATTAAGAGATGAGAATAGCACTTAAGAAAATGTACAGCTTACACAAATGCCACAATGTGCAGCATTGGTCAAGCCTACAGGTTGACTTGACTCATTACCTTAGAACCCAAAACTACCAAAGAGAATGACAAAATGCAGTAACTGTAGGGTATCAGTAGGGATGCAGACCATTCTGTGTAATCAGGCGTAGAGATATAACCCCTAATCAACATTCAGGACAGCTGCATACATTACAAATTTATGACCAGAGATGTATAGTTCTTGACTAAATATTTCCCAATGGAGTCCCTTACATGTGGTTCTCAAAATTTTTTTTTTCAGGATGTTTTCCCATTAGAAAGGAATGAAAGTAATCAAGTGAGAAGAAAATATCTAGCTTTACACATAGAAGATCTGGAGAAAAGGAGAGCACCTGGAAGCTAAGCTAGAGGAAACCAACTCACATTCTTGCTCTTCAGTGGTTCAGTGGAACATTTTACTTCTAAGATTTGGATAAGCACCATCCATACACTAGGATTTAAGTGATTTTTTTTTTGTTGAGACCAATGTTCGCTGACACTGAATGAGAATGAAAAGATCACTGTTTTAGGCCAGACTGGAGAGTTCACAAGCTCCCCTTCTGAACCCTTAGTTGGGTGCAGTGGTACCCATCTGTCATCCCAACTTACATGGGAGACTGGGATTGGGAAGTTTTCAGTGCCAGGCCAGTCAGAAAAGTCTGAAACTTCATCTCCATGAAGGGAAGCTGGGAATAGTAGCACATGCTTGTGATCCCAGTGATTTTGTGAAGCCTAAAAGTAGGTGTGTTTGAATGTTTGGTTGAGGGTGTGGCTAGCTGGCCTCATTCCAGCCTAGCAAATGAGAGCTTAAAGCCCCCAGTAGCATCCCCCCTTAAGCTAGACATGAATATGACTTTTAAAATAAATACATATCAAATGGTTACATTTTAAGGTAGACAGTTTTAACTATATGAAAGTAATAAATGTTCTTCCGAGAGCCCAATAATTTTTAAGATTTTAATCTACTTTTCTTTTTAAAGCTGCTAGAAATAATCTAACCATGAGCATTCTTGTATAATTGTGTCTATTTGACTCTTTGTATAAAACAGATTCCTAAATGATAAAGGTTCTGAGGCAAAAATAATGCACATGGCCAGCACAATACACATAGTAAGATATGGCTAAATTCCTCTCAAAAGGTTTTTTTTTAATTTAATTGGATTTAAATATATATCATCATAATCAGATGAAGGTGTTTTCCCCACATATCTCAATCAACTGGAAGATTTTCCTAATGTGTTCATAGTTTTTTCTAAATTGTAATATTCCTTCATTTACGTGAATGTTTTGTATTTGGCCTTGTTTGATTTTAGAACTCAAGAATTTTGATGAGGGTGGTATTGAAGTTTGAAACCACGGCCAAGAGCTCTGCTGCTGAGCCGTGTCTCCAGACCTTTTTAGCAGTGATGATTTTCCACCTAGAGTCTTATTTCTTGCTTAGGCAAACTTGGACAGGTAAGTGCCGCCATGTCTAACTTCTTCCACTGAAAGGGAGTATTGTGAATATTTCTGCCCTGGATGGCCTAGAACTGCAATTCTCCCAACCTCAGTCTCCCACTGGTAACAGGCATGCTCCACCACACCTTGCTAGTGGTCAAGAAGGAGACTTTAATGTATGCTGGTGCTGGCCTAGCACCACAATCCTCTCAATTTTAGCCTTTAAAGAAGACAGGCCACTGGTATGAGCCACTGGTGCCTGGCCAAGAGTCCAATAACTTTTAAGATCCACTGTGTCTATGACAGTGTCCAATGAATTAGGCATTAAGAATCATCTTAGCTGCTTACCTACTAGATTATTACAGAATAGTAAATGTTCTCTATATCATCCTTCTTTGACATATTTCCATCAGAGAAGGAATGCCAGACAAATAAGTAGTATCTAGGACAAAAAAAGTAGACTTTTTTTGGTGGTAGTTGTTTGCATCTTTTGTTTTACATGTTAAATAAGTTACAAGCTATTTTCAGCTTTCAAATTTGGTAACTTTGGAATCATCAATGACTTTTCATGTCTCTAGGGTGCCATTTAAAACTCACTATTTTGTAATTAATTCTGAGAGTTTTTTAAATAGTGATTCTAAGTGCCTTAGGGCTTCTTTCCATTACAGTCACTGAGTAAGGATGAAAGTATATCAAAATACATCATATCTGAAGTGATCACCAGTTAGTATAGATCCTGACAAAAATTATACATTAGTATGGTGTAAAGATGCCTACACAATTTCGTGAAATATTAATAGTCTGAAAACAAATATTTCTAAATGGTGGAATATTTACAACTTGAATTTTATTAAATATTCTGCAATGGGATGATGCCCCATTGCATTCCTTTAAGTCTATGATAACTTTGCTTCTTTTGAGTTAGATGAATTAATGGTTTGATTGGACTGATTTGACTTGGATAAACTACACTTCATTGAACCTTGTCAGAAAATCTGTAGTACTGACTTGGACAAAGTATTTTTATTTTTTTATTGTAGAAATACTGTACAGAGGGGTTACAGTTACATGCGTAAGGTAATGAATACATTTCCTATCGAACATTGTTACCTCCTTCTTTGTTTTTCCCTTGCCATCCCTTCACTCCCTACCTCCCCAACCCAACCACCCTGCAAGATGTAAAGTTCATTTTCAACACAGTGTCTTATACATCTCATTGTTACAATGGGTCCACCTGTATCCTTATTTCACCATTTTGTTATTTCCTTTCCCCTCCCAAATTAGGAAAATGTATATACAAGATGAAGGGCACTGACATCAAATACAGTGAAAACGGGTTATGTCATGGGGGAAGAGCATACAAAAGAAACAAAAAAAATCACATAGTATATTTTTAAATATGTTAAAAACAATAGCAAGCAAGGAAAAAAACCAGTTATGTCCCTATCTTGGGGTTCATTTCACTTAACATCATCTTATATGGTTATATATACATAGCTTTTGACCTTTTCTGCTTGTCTGGTAAGATTATCCTAGACATATACTAGTTATTGCAAATAAGGGAAACCATGGGACCTATGTTTCTTTGGACCTGGCTTACTTCACTTAATATAATTTTTTCCAAATCGCTCCATTTCCTAACAAATGGGGCGGTGTCATTCTTTCAGATGAAGACACAGAATTCCATTATATATATATATATATATATATATATATATATATATATGCACATATATATATCACATTTTCTTGATCCATTCATCTACTGAGGGGCATCTGGGTTGGTTCCATATCTTAGCTATGGTAAATAATGCTGCAATAAACATAGCTGTGCTGGTAGCTTTAGTATAGCCTTGTTTGTTTGGGTAAATGTCCCAAAGAGGGAATGCTGGGTCATAGGGGAGCTCTATGTGGAGTCTGCTTTCCAAAGTGGATAAACAAGTTTACACTCCCATCAACAATGCAGTAGGGTTCCCTTTTGGCCACATCCCCTCCAGCATCTGCTGTTACTAGATTTCTTGATTATAGCCATTCTAACTGGGGTGAGGTGGAATTTCAATGTTGTTTTGATTTGCATTTCTTTTATGGCTAGAGAGGTTGAGCATTTCCTCATGTGTCTATTGGCCATCTTTCTTTCCTCTTCAGAGAAGTTTCTCTTTAAGTCTTTAGCTCATGTATTTATCAGGCAGTTGTTTCTTTGAAGGTTTGTTGTTGGGGGATTTAATTTTTTGAGTTCCAAGTATATTTTAGATATGAGATCCTTGTCCATTGTATGGCTAGTGAAGATACTTTCTATTGATCTTGCTAGCTATGTCCTTTGCCATGCAGAAGCTCTGCAGTTTCATGCAATCCCATTTGTACAACCTTTCTTTGATTTGTTGTGTTTCTGGGTCTCTACTGAGAAAATTTTGGCCTGTGCCAAGGAGCCCTAGAGTTTCTCCTATTCCTTCCTGTAATATTTTCAGGGTGTCTCCTTTTACTTTGAGGTCTTTGATCCATTTGGAGTTGATTCTGGTGCAGGGTGACATATAAGGATCTAGCTTTAGTTTCATACAGGTGTTTAACCAATTTTTCCAGCACCATTTACTGAAGAGGCTGTCTTTCTTCCATTCTATTTTTTTTAGCTCCCTTATCGAAGATTAGGTGGCTTTAGGTCTGTGGGCTCATTTCTGGGTCTTCAGTTCTATTCCATTGGTTAGAAAAAGTTTTAAAGGCAAAGTCTCAGTGGTAGCCCTGATCCAAGCAGAGTACTCAACTGAACTAGAGTAATATTTGGCTCTCTACATGCAGTAGTAAGAGCAAATTATTCTCTGTCTTCCTAGAAAAAGAGGACATTCTTTCTTAAATTATACTGATACTTCTTTATTTGTGAGACAATGTTAGAAAGGTATTTTAATGGCATAAATAATTTGCCCAACTTATCCCTATGGGGAATCAAATGTTGTATTTAATAGCAGAGTTACCATTAAAACCCAGTCTCTGCTTTTCCCATTCACTAGGATTTCTACTACTCTTTCATCTAGGATGCTTTAGCTTACATCTTCTGACTTCATACTTCTAAGTTCACTAGCTTTGCAATTCCAGGTCTGTAGAAATCATATTACCATTTCTAATAAATAAGCTAGGACTGGAGCATCTGGAGAAAATGGTGGAATATAGCCAAAATTTACATAATTTTACAGGGCTACGTAAGTAACTGGCTACAATTTACCATGATTTTTCAAAAGTGTCACAAACATGCATAGTGAAGGCACATAGTACTGCTGAATGTATCCTTTGCAATGGCTGCCATTGTGTGCATATTTTACTACAATAAAAAATTAATGCCTTCAACAATTCTCAGTGATGTGTTGTTGTTGTTGTTTCTCATGTCTAAAACACTCTTTTGTTTAGTTGTATAAGTTCAATGCCCAATTAATCTATGTCTACTATAACTCACTGCCCCAGCATTTGGCCTAATATACTCCTTTAAGTTCCTAGAGTCTGTATGTCCACTTAATAGCACTTCAAACTTAATACTTACCAACTGTATTTATTTATTTGTTCGTTGATTCAGTTACTTATTTAATGATGGTACTGGGGCTTTGCCTAATCTTGGCACTCTACCACTTGAGCCAAACCTCCATTTTAACTTTGCTGGCTAATGGACTTTTCTGTGTGTGCAGGTTTAGAATTTTGATCCTGGGAGATCTCAGCCTCCTGATAATCTACAAGTACAAGTCACCAGCACTTTGCTGTTAGGAGTCTTATTACTATAAATTAAATTAGCCTTCTAAGGGTGGGCTACATGTCCTGTATAATATTTCTTTAACTATCCATTCTCTCAAATTATCTATCTTAAATGTAGAAATGGCTAAATATTTCTTGACGATGACATGTCATTTAAGCAATACGTATATTCTTATCTACTGTGAGAATTACTAGCTTGGAACCTGCTACTGGAATAGAGTAAATGTTCATTCCTTTGCTTTTTATTAATTCAAACTAGTAGTAACAATTCCTTATCTATATCAGGCATTCTACTAGGTGTTAATATAGATATAAATAAGACTATCTGTCTTCAAGATGCTCAAATCTTGGAAAAGAATAGCTGAAAACAAATAGCTACATGTCAATGTGGAAAGGATTAGGTTTTTTTTTCCAGTTGGAAAAATGTCAATGACTGATTAAAATTATAACCTCTAGAGTCAAAGATATATACTACCATTTCTACTACCAAGCTAAGCACATGGTCCAGAGATGCAAAACCTCTTAAACACTTCAGCTAACCCCTCTGTCAGATGGGAATGAAGCAGTACTTGCCTCACAGTGCTGCGAGGAACAAATGAAATGCTGCCTATGGTGCTTAACACTTGCTTAACATGTTGCAAACACCTCATAAATATCACCTCCTTCTGCTGCCATACACCATGACACTGAACTGAAACACTTGCTTTTGGAGACCTGAAATCAGTTGTGCATTCATACATATACTATACAATCATTTTTGTATTATCAAATATAATCATTTCATATTTTTGTCATAGAACTATTTCATACAAGCATATTGAACTTAAGTAGATGACAGTTATACAAATGCCATACACACAAATATAGGCCTCAAATGTCCATCCATTCAGTGCCCTTGATTTTCCTCCTGACTATAACAGACTTGTAGGAGAAATGCCCATTATAGCCTCGATTAACTAAATTCTCTCTCTTGATTATTTGATTACCCAAAAGAAGTTCCCAGAGAAAGGGAAGGTGAGCTGGACCTGAAATATCCCAATAGCAGAGCTCTGTGTTCAGGTCCCTACACGGACCCAGCTGTGAAACTTCTGGAGGTTTGGTTTTCAGCAAAGCCTTGGATTCTATAGACGATAATGACAGCATTCTTTTAATAGCCCCCCTGTTAACTTACCAGAGTCAATAACAATAAACAAAATAGAAAACGAAGCTAATATTGGGGTAATGTTCTACCTTTGCTAATTTAATGCTCTCTAGCAAGACTGACCAGATAGCTTTTCTTTCTTCTTTTCATTTTTTTATTGTGAAAATACTGTACAGAGGAGTTACAATTACATGGGCAAGATAATGAGTACATTTCTTATCAAGCATTGTAGCCTCCTCCTTTGTTTCCCCTTTCCATCCCATCCTCCCCCACCCCCCGCCCAACCCTCCTCCCACCAGATAGCTTTTCTTTCCACCAAATCCAAAAGGGTCTCTGAAGATGGCCTACTCAGTTGGTCTAAGCAATCACTTTCCAACAAGGTTTTAAAGAATAAAGGGAGAACAGTAAATTTAGTTTCAAATGATTTGTTCTCTACTTTGGCTTTTACCATCATAGCTGAGTTATAGAGTAAGTCAGTCCTTAGCCATGATGTTCCTCTAATGTAACTCCTTACTCAGGCATGAATTTCAGAAGATAAAATGAACCAAGCTTTGACTTTACTACAAGAATCTGAACTCCCTTTTCTAGAAAGCAAAGTATCTGAAGGATCTTCAAGAACTATCGGGAGGACCTTCAGAAACTATTGTATTAACTTACCATCAAAAGTAGAAAGATGAAAAATATACTAATAAGATCTAGAAAAGATTAATCCTATAAGAAATATGACTTTTCTTTTGTTCAAAGGTCCTATGTAAATATCTGTGTAATGATATGAACCAAAGTCTGTATCATTAATGAGCAGAATTATATCTACTTCATATCACATGATGAAAAAATGTTGAATTTACCTTTTCTTTCTGGCTAGAGCTGTTAGCGTGCTTCTTCAAGTGTTGTAATATAGTAAAGAAACAGTAATGCCAATGGACTTTTTCAAAAAGGAAATAGAAAGGAAAAGCAAACTTACCCTTCAGAAATTTGTGTTTATTTTCCCACATCTTTTAAATTTTTATTACTCTTACTTCACTCATCTTGAGACATTAGTTGTTCTCAAATGATGTGTGGTTCCAAACTTTATATGTGGTGGTCCTGGTTCAAGCCCCAGGGAGCAGCAATCTCCACAATAAAACTGATGTTTCATAAGACTCACAGGACTCAATTAGCAGAAAATCAAAAATGCCTCTTACTCTAGGGAAAGGGTCAGAATTCAGTTCATTTGGATATTATGAACACAAATCAAAAATAATGGCTATACAATGGCATTTTTAAATGAATTTCAGAAATGAGAGATATATGTAATCTCGATGTTCGAAAAGTACAGAGTTTGTTGTTACAAATCATATGCAAAACAAACTACCACACAAGATGGTTAGAGGTACACATAAATTTTAAAGCATGGATTGTATATGAGTATATAAGGATGTAGATGGTTGTTTCCATGCATGTATATGTATAGGTGTGTATATATAGGAAGTATATCTACATCTATATTCAGATAAATTAAACCTGGAAAAATTACTGCTGAGTTTTCTTTTTATTTAGATATCGTCTCACTATGTAGACCAGGCTGGCCCCTATCCTCAACTTCCTGAGTTCTGGGATTACAAGCAAATGGTCTTCTCATAGGGCACAAAACAGTCTCGTACTCCATTTCTAGACTAGGTCCTGGTTATACTTTCAGTCCATAGTAATAAAATTTGAAGGTCAAATGATTTGACTATGAGCACATCTCCCATGGCACAGAGCTTCCAAAGAATGGTTTTTCTTTTCCTTTTTTCTTTTATTTTGGTGAGTGCTTGGATGTCAGAGAAGGGAGTGTAAAAGGATGTCATCATATCATGTATATAAAATTTCTGGGTTTGGCATACTTGTGGTTATCAAATGCCTAAAATTTACTTCATTTCAAATCATGCAACCTCCTCTTTTATTTGGTCTCTGTGTCCCTTTTAAAGTAGTCATTTAAACTGGAGGTTCAGACTCACCCCTTGTGTGATTACTGAGAAACTAGTGAATCTCCTTCAGACGCACATAATTGTGCAGAAGGGACCTGACTATTCCCGAGGAAGCGAGAATCCTATCTGAGTCAGTAAAATAGAAATAACAATCTATTTATGCTTAATGTATAACATCCTACATTCTACCAAAAGCATTTACCAGATTCTGCAACTGTGTTTCTCTCGATTGTGAAATCATCTGTAGGGCTGTATGCGCTAGTGTTTATAGTCTGGTCTCTTCTTTCACTTTAAAACAAGGCATTCAGCCAATTCTAAACACTGCCTGCTTCTAGCCAATTGTTTTTTACTCTCTGTCAACATTTTCTGTTAAGGGGAAAGCATATGACTAAATGTAACATTTCCAACATATTTAAAAAGAAACTAAAAGGCTCACTCCAGTCAGTCAGTAGAGGAATTTAACTGAGATGGTGGCAATCTCTAAAATATAATCTTACTACAATTCATTCCCTTGAATGGTAACTCCTAGAGCTTACCATTTCTTCTATATCTTTTGGATTGTCAATATAACCTGTATTTATGTCTGTCTTAAAACTAGGTCAAGGCACAACCATTTTGTTCATTAATTATTACAAGCAAGAGCTATGGTGGGGGGGAGGGGTGGCTGTGGAGGTGGGAAAGAAGGGATGGTAGGGGGAAAACAAAGGAGGAGGTGACAATGCTCAATAGGAATGTACTCATTATCTTGCTCATATAACAGTAACCCCTCTGTACAACATTTTTACAATAAAAACATACAAAAAGCTATTAAATATTTCCATTGCTAATATTATTATTCCAGGCACAAAGAGCTTTACAATGTACAATTCAATTTGATACTCAGAAAAATACATTCTTGGTAATACCATTGTGTTCCTTTACATAAAAATAATTGTGGCTCAAAGAGATTAAAGTAGTTTGTATAGGTTAACATCATTACCAAAGTACAACACAGTACAGTGACCAAGTCATATTCCATGCAAATATGTGTGTGTCTATATATACATGTACATACTGGTTTCTAGCTACTTACATTGCCAGCTTACCATCTAGACAGAGAAAGACCAATGTATGAGTGAGGGTACTACTTAGTTATCAAATTAATAATATAAAGAAAGGTTTTCTTTCTTTGTTTGCTTGTTTTGTTGGTTGTGGGGCCTGAACTTGGCCTGGGCCTTGTCCCTCAGTTCTTCAGCTCAAGGCAAGCACTCTACCACTTGAGCCACAGTGCAACTTCTGGCTTTTCCTGCTTATGTAGTGCTGAGGAATGGAACCCAGGTCCTCATGCATGCAAGGTAAGCACTCTACCACTGAGCCACCTTCCCAGCCATAAAGATTTAAAAAGTATTTTCTCAAAAGCACATATGGACAAAATGTCTCGACTGACATGTTACAGGTTCATCAAAAAGGAACCCAAATAATGTCCAAATACAGAGTGATGTTTTTAAATCCACCTCTTTTCACTCCCATCTAGGAAAAGTTAAAAAAAAAGATAAGTAGCTGGGCACCAGTGGCTCATGCCTGTAATCCTAACAACTCAGGAGGCTGAGATCTGAGGATTGTGGTTCAAAGCCAGCCTAGGCAGGAAAAACGGAGAAACTCTTATCTCCAATAAACTATCAGAAAACTAGAAGTGGCCTTGTGACTCAAGTGGTACAGTACTAGACTTGAGCTGGAGAGCTGAGGGACAGCGCTAAGGCCCAGAGTTTAAGCCCCATAATTGACAAAAGAAAAAAAAGATAGGTATGTTGATTAATTAATGTTTATTAATTTGTTTTTATATTAAAAATATGTATTAAGAGGAATAATGGTAAAAATGAAATAAAACCAGACTCTTCATTGAGTTTCCAGTCTAGTAGAGACAGACATTCATCAACAAATTCTCTATATAAGGTTTCATACAAAGCCAGCTCTATGTTTCTATGGGAACATAAAGTAGAGGCATCTGTCAAGGATGTCAGCAAAATTTCCCTTAAAGTAATAATACTTGGTTACAGATCTAAAAGATGATCAGACCAAAGGGAGATGGAAACATTCAAACAAAGAGAACAATCCATTCAAACCCTGAGTAAGATCACAATATAAGACAAAAGATGGCTAGCAGATACCATTTGTTCTAATTTGCAAAAATAAAAAAAGTCCCTTAAGAACTTGGCAGTAGTGTTTTACACCTGTAATCCTAGCTAGTTGGGAGGATGAGATTGGAAAGGTTGCAGTTCAAGGCTAGCTCTGTGCAAAAAAGTTTACAAGACCTGTTATTAACTCATACCTGGGTACAGTGGTATGTGTTTGCCATCTTATGCTACATGGAAGATAATTGGGAAGATCACAGTTCTATGGTCGGCAAGGAAAGAAAAGTCAGTGAGCCATCATCTTCAAAGAAAGAAGCTGGATGGGGTGATTCATGCCATCATAACATTCATGTCATCATAACAACTAAGGGAACCTAAAATAAATGGATGGTCTTCCAGGCATATTCTTGGGCAGGAAGCAAGACCATATTTTAAAAATAACTGCTGGAAAACATGACTGGAGATGTGACTTAGTGGTAGAATGTTTGCTTAGCAAAGGTGAGGCCTTGAGTGAAGAAGAAGAAGAAGAAGAAGAAGAAGAAGAAGAAGAAGAAGAAGAAGAAGAAGAAGAAGAAGAAGAAGAAGAAGAAGAAGAAGAAGAAGAGAAGAAGAAGAAGAAGAAGAAGAAGAAGAAGAAGGAGGAGGAGGAGGAGGGAGGAGGAGGAGGAGGAGGAGGAGGAGGAGGAAAGAAAGAAAGATAGAAAGAAGGAGGAGGAGGAGGAGGGAGGAGGAAATAGCAATGCAATTGCATGCAACTCAACTTAAAACTGTCTCCATCAACATATAAACTGAGAAACAGTAAATATATTTAGAGACTCTACCCAAATGCAGAGAAATGCAGAGCACAAGAGAATCAAAAATAGTATTTTCATAATGATGATGGACTTCTTTAGCCTTAGAAAAATGAGTGCCCATTAGACAGATGGAGAAGAGGAGAAAATTGCATGTCAAAAAAATGGAATAAGCCACAGAATGGAATTATTACAAGCTAATACCTTCCCTAGGAGTGAACCAGCATTTCCTCTTTCTGAAGGCTTTTGAAACCCTAAACTCTTCTTTCTCTTGCTTGGTCTTTTGGACAATTAATTGCAGCTCACCACACTGGCACAATCTTGGCTTCTGGCTCACCTACCAAATATGGCCAATGGTCTACACAAACATGGCAAGGAGGGAGGAGACATTAAAAGAAGAAAAGCTCTTATTCAAATGGACCTTTCCTAGTGTTTACTACTAAGATATCACTTTCCAAGTAAGAGCACATTACCAATAGAAAACAAGCAGAGAACCATATTTTAAGCCACTCTTCTCAGCAACTATGCCACAAATGCATCTGGCTGTCCATTAAATCATGTTTTGTTGCATGCCTGAATAAAGTTGCTACATGGAGACCTATACAACGCTGGCTCTCACAGGATATCCATTTATTCTCAATGCTACAAGTTTTTTTTCAATTCTGCTCAACAAATCTGAAAAAGCTAAATGTTAAATACTATATAAGGTAGTAAATGATAATTACATCAAACAGTTTTCTAAAACGTACAGGAAAATTGTATAGCCAATAAAAAGATAAACTACTTTCATTTCTCTTTTGTATCAAAGGTATATAAATGTCATTTGTAATTAAGAAGAAAACATCTTTATGCCTATTAAAAGAGGAGATGGTAAAATAAATCATAGTTCATCCAAGGATGGACACTTTACAATAGCCATAAAAATAAATATGCTTATGTGTTAGCATGTAACTAACAAGACAGTCCATTCTATTTTTTAATCCAGATATAAGCTCATCATTGTGATTCAAGCCTGTAACCCTACCTACTTAGGAGGTAGAGATCAAGAGGATTATGTATGTACTAGGGCTTGAACTCAAAGCCTGAGCACTCTCTGTTAGCTTTTTTGCTCAATGCTAGCACTCTAACACTTGAGCCATACTTCCACTTCTGGTCTTTGATAATTAATTGGAAAAAAGAGTCTCCTGGGTCACCAGCTCTCTGGTGGCTCACACCTGTAATAGTAGCTGCTCAGGAGGCTGAGATCAGTTCAAAGCCAGATTGTGTAGGAAAGCCCAGGAGACTCTTAAAAGTTTGTGCTTTCATGTAAATTTCCAGCACAAAATTCACCAAAGAGGAGAAAATACCTGCAAATCATTTCTCTAACAAGTACTTATTGCTAGATGGATGTCTCACAATTTAACAATAAAAAAAGACAACAAAAAAGACCAAGATTCACACTTATAATCCTTGCTACTCAGGAGGCAGAGATTTGAGGATCACAGTTCAGAGCAAGAATACAGAAAAATGTGAGCAACTTTATCTCCAATTAGTTAGCAAATCTCCAATTAATCTTAGAAAAATAGCAAGAACTGGAAATGGTGTCCCAGTGGTTAGAGCTCCAGTTGTGAGGGGGGAAGGGGGAGGGAAAAAGAACAGCTGAGAAAGGCATAAGGCCCTGACTTTAAGCCTCATTACCAACACACACGCACGTGTACACCCCCTCCCACATGTGCTTACACACACAGAGTCACAGAGGAAACAACAGTCCCAAAATAACATTTTATCATCAGATTGATTAAAAAACATGCACAGAGTCATGTTGCTATTCGCACGTATCCTTTCAACAAATATTTACTGAGCACCTATCATGCCCAAGGTATAGTGGAGATACAAGAAAATGGTTATTTTTGCTTAAATATTCTCTGTGGGTATCAGAAGGAATGTAAAATGACAGGTTCCTCTGCTTACAGCCCCTCAGTGAGGCCCAGTTTCTTTGAGAACAAAAGACACAGTCCTTAGAAGGTGCTAGGAGTTACTTCAGGGTATAGGACTCTCCCCTATTTTACCCCTTTTACCTCTCTGACCTCACTTCCAACTTTCTGGCCCTTTGTCCTTTCACTACAGACATGGGCCTCATTGCTATTCCTCCAGTGTAGCTGGCATGCTCCCTTCATTTTGACCAGTGCACCAGATTTTCTCTGTATTTATTCCTCATTCTTCTTCCCTGCTTCCTTCAAGATCTGCTCAAATTCTCCCTTTGTAGTGAGACCTATCTTTACTGATAAGCTGAACTAAAACTATAACCCGCTTACCCCCTCACCCAGCATTTTTTTCATGTTCCATTTTAACATGCTATGTCATCTCCTGACTTATATAATACGATCTCCCCTCCCTGACTATAAGCTGCATGAAGAGAAGGATTTATTTTCTGTCTGTATTGCTCAGTGCTTGCTCACTCTCTAGCACTTCAGTGGTGTGTACAATACCAGTCTCTTAAGAAATCCTTTCTTAGGAGAAAGTTCCTTTGAGCTGGTTCTTTGGGGACATGGTTTTAGAGCACCTGAAATTACAGATGCAAGCCTTTGGCTCTAGCTGATGCAGCCAGCCCCTGAGACAGGTAGGCGAAGACACTCAGTCACTCAGCAGCAGATAGCATTTCTTAACATACCTGGATACCAGTCAAGTGTGCCTCCCACCCTGCTCTGCCATTCACACCTGTCAGTGAGCTATGTGAGGGGACAAAAATTGTGTCTATGTAAATGTTCAACAGGTAATAGTCTACTCTTTCCATAAACAGTTTCCATAAAAGAGACTGGGAACAACAAGCTAGAAGAAAGATATGTACTTGTGTCTAAATCGTCTCTATTCTTATTATAATCTCTAACATCGCCAGAGATACATGGAGTCATTTACCTTTTTCATTTTCTTATCTTGCTCTGATTTCTTTCATCCTCCCCACCAGGAAAAAGAAAGAAAAAAAATCACTGGTGCTTTAGGCTTCAGTAAAGTTTATCCATAATGTAATAGTATTAAAGGTCCCTTGATTTTGTTTGTAATTCTTGTCTAATTGTGTGCAGTCACAGGCTAAGAAAACTCAAGATCATTTAATCATGACAGTTCTAATAAAAAGAAAGGACTTACCACGAAAATGTTCATTTAGAAATGTGTGAAGATTGTGAATGGAGATTATGTGTGGACAGTGAGATTACCAGGGTAAAAGGCAGGGCCCACTGAAACACCTTTGTTTGCCTTCACACAATGGGACAAAAGCACTACCTGGGCTGAGAAAAGATGCTGCTTTCTATTCTCGTCACCAGCTAAATCACCTGGACACAGGTATTGTCTTGAACTATTTCAACTAAATTCCATGGATTTGTCTGTAGAATTGAGAGATTAAGATTAACCTCAGAACAACTTATTTACTCTCTAAAGTAAAAAAAAATAGTACAAACACTTTCAGCCAGAAAATAAAGATCTCATAAATGCCTTCCTTGTTTTCAAAATCTGAGTTTCATTTCTCAGAGCAGCATGTCTAAAGGAATAGTTTCTCAGCTCTGTAGACTTCGTGGCAATAGATTTTGCATCAAGGAACTCAGACATTATATCTGGTACACCAAAAATTCAGTACAAGGGATAGACAACGCTTTTAAAGTAAATACTTAGGTAAAATATCAACCTGCTTAGACTTTTCTAAAATAAGCACCAATTATTCATATCTACCCCTTGTATGGTAAAAGATTTAGTCTTTATGTGTACATTCACATTAAAAGGTCTCAAAAATGACATAAAAAAATTAGAATTCTTTTTGGGAGCCAAGTCCCCTTACAGAGGCATGGTGAGAATAATAAGAACCAGATAGAATGAGGAAGTGAAGACCCAACAGGTGAAATGTTTCCCCTACACCAAATTCAAATCATGCTTTGAGGAAGAAACAACCAGTCAAGAAGTCCATGAAAAAGAAACAGCCAGTCAGCAATATTCCCAGTAGTTCTGTGTTTCCAGCCCCATATAGCCACAGCAGTAGCAGCATTCTCCTTGTTGCTGGGTTGCCCATTGTTTCCTTTAACAATATACTAATAAAAAAGTGAAAAGGGCTGGGAAGGTGGCTCAGTGGTAGAGTGCTTGCCTTGCATGCATGAGGCCCTGGGTTCAAATCCTCAGCACCACATAAGCAGAAAAAGCCAGAAGTGGCACTGTGGCTCAAGTGGTAGAGCACTAGCCTTGAGCTGAAGAGTTGAGAGACAGCACCCAGGCCCAGAAATCAGGCCCCATGACCAGCAAAAAGAAAGAAAATGAAAAGGCAAGCTACAGACTAAGAAAAGATGTTCACAAAATACATACCAATAAAGGACTTCTATCTAGAACATGTAAAAAAATTCCTTCAAACCAATAACACAATGGTTGACAATTCCTTATGACAAATGAGCAAAAGATGTGAACAGGAAGGAACTTGACAGAAAGGCCATTCAAATGTCCAATAAGCACATGAAGAGGCATTCAATATCATTATTAATCAGAACAATGCAAACTACAATTGCATTTCAATGTTCACTTGCCAGGATGATTAAAGTCAAAGGACATATATCAAGTATTGTTGAGAATGTGAAAGAGCTGAAGGACTTACACAAGATGATAGAGTTGAACTTGGTTCAAAAGTGCACTGAAAAGCTGTCTGCAATTAGACCTAACACTCCATATCTACCCTAGGAATTCCATTTCTAGTTATATACCCAAGAAGGAAGAATGCCTGTGTTCACCCAATGCCATACACAAGTATGTTCACCCACACTTCATTCATAAGTCTTTCTAGATATCATCTCAAACACCTACAAGATAAGTTCTAATTAAATATGACCACTTCAGCCTCTGACTTTCACCTTGAATTATAAAGTTATCATTTAACAATAGTAAAAACACAATGGAATTTTACTTATCAATCAGAAAGATTTATTGTACCATTTGTAAGGAAATTGAAAGACTTGGAAAAATTTATATTAAGCAAACAAACATAGCTTGCATAGTTTCTCTCAATTGTGGTAACTAGAATGTGCCTATAAATCTACAAGTAAACACATGGGATGGTAAAAGAAAAAAAATACACTGAGACATGATAAATTGTACAGGTCTCTAGGCATTTACACAGAGTGGGACCAAAGGAGGATATTCTTAGGAGAGGATCACATAGGTGCAACAGCTATGTGCATCTGGCCATATAAAATAATATTTATTGAAATGAACTTCAGGAAGTGAAAACAAGAGGGGGTTTTTTTGGTTGCTGTTTTTGTTTTCATTTCCTTTTGTCTTGTTTGTTCATATATCTGTCTTTCAGAGAGTAAGAGGAGAGGGCACAGAAATGGAAGGATAAAAGGTGAACAAATGTAGCAGTGGTACTCACTAGACACTATGTTGAAAATGAACTATGTAACTTGTGGGTGGGGATGGCAGAGAGCAAGGGAACAAATGACATTGTTCAAAAAGAAATGTACTCATTACTTGACCTATGTAACTGTAACCCTTCTGTACATCACCTTTACAATAACAATAAATAAATGGGAACAAAGGAAATCGTCAAATGTACACCAATAGTAAATTGTGGCATACTCAAATAATGCAGTACTACCTCACAGTGAAGAGAAGAAACTACTGAACATATATAACAACACAGATAAAACTTACTGGCACAATGGCAAGCAAGCAAAAGATTCCAGAATCAAAACAGCACATATAATTCCCACTGTAGAGAGATGGAAGGAGGCAAGCCTATTAGCTAGAGTAATGTTTCCTCTGGAACAGTTAGTAGAATGGAAATGATGGAAATATTTTATCCTTTCTTGTAAGTAGAAGTCACAGCAATGTATTTATAAACAAAAATGATGATCACACCATGTCTGAGTCTCCTACCTGATCATCTGATCCTTTGAAGACATCAGCCAGATAATATTCTGCTGCTCAAACCCATCCTGTCACACTCAGGGTCAAAGTCAAACTCTTCTTCATAGTAAGTTCCCAATTGGCCCCTGCTGCTGTGAAGACCTGCCTATCTCAATGTCCTTGTGCTGCCTTGTTCTCCCAGCCTGGGATGCTCCTCCCTCTGACAGCCACAGAGCTCATTCTCTCATGACCTTCAAGACTATTTAAATGTCATCTTTCGCTGTGATCACTGTGATCTCATCCTGTTTAAAACTGCAAAGCCCTCACTTAGCTGTATGTGTGTATGTGTGTGTGTGTGTGTGTGTGTGTGTGTGTGTGTGTGTGTGTGTGTGACTGCAACCAGTCAGACTGAACACACCAAAAAAGTTTTTAAAAAATGGATCTTTTGTACATGATCAAGAAACAGAAAAGGATATTTTAAAAATGTTTAATATATCTAGGTTTTTTAATATGCAAAATTATTTCCCAGTTTTTCTCCTTTAGTCTTTAGTAAATATTTAGAATATATAAAAAAACTTTATAATGCAGCCTTTGGAGATTCTTGGTAAAATCAGCAAAATGTGGGAAGAAAATGACGTATCTCTAATAATAGTGCGTGCGTGTGTGTGTGTGTGTGTGTGTGTGTGTGTGTGTGTGTGTGTTTCTGGACATGATGACATCTAGAAGGGAAAAAAAGGACCAAAAATCGCATAAAATAAGCTCATTGGAACATTTACAAGGACTTTCCCCTCATTTTGTACTTACACTGATAGAAAATTGGGGGTTTTGTTCATTTGTGGTAGTACTAGAGTTTGAACTCAGGATCTTATGTTTGCTATGTAGACATTATTGCTTGAGCCATGCCCACAACACTTTGCTTTAGCTAGTTCTTGGAGCATCTCATAGTTTTGCCTGGGGTTGCCTATGCCTCCATTGTATCTGGTTTTACAGAAGTATGTCACCATGCCAGGCTTGTTTATGAAGATGAGGCCTTGTCACCTCTTTGCATGAAATTGGGATTGTTCTCATCGTCATTATCCAAACAACTGGATATTTATGCATGAACCACCATCGCACAGCTAATATTGTCTCTTATTTCTCCTTCAGGCTGAAGACATAATTTTCCTGAGGTGAAGATAAAGCTCTAGATAGAGGAAGGGGACAAAGTTTTAATTCAGAAACTTTAATCCAAGGATGGAGGTTGAATTTCTGCCCATATCAATTCCAAGGGATGGGTACATCGACCTACTGCACAGGTGCCACACTTTCATTTTGCACTGGTCTTGCAAATGATATCACCTGTCCTGTTCTTTGAAGAAGATGGAAAATCTCTAAAGGAAATGACCAGCTGTTGTATCTCGTACCTACTAGCATTGAGAAGTAAGTGTATCATACAATGGGTCTCTGAGGACTGTAAAGGCAAAGTAATTCAGACAAATAGGTCTGCTTCCATTCTTTTCTCAAGATCTGAGTATTACCATGGTGTCCTGCAAACAGAAGATGGCACAGCAGTCCTGCCAACCAAAGAAAGATGCTGTGTGGGGAGCAGATTGTCACTTTTTCATTTTTTTATTTTCTTATAAACATGCTGTACAGAGAGGTTACAGTTACATCAGTAAGGTAATGAGTACATTTCTTGTTGGGCATTGTTACCCCTCCTTTGTTTTTCTCATATTGCCACTTTTAACAGGAAAATCTCAGAATGGATCTTTAGGATTCTGGAGCCAGGCAGTAATGGATTATTACACACTCAAAAAGCAGCCCCCAGCATGCTGCTAGACCAGCTAGACCAGGTAAAAGGATGCATGATTTCTCTCCTCTGTGTTTCAGAGCTTCCCCTAGGCAATCACATGAAAGTGAAGTTTCCCTTGTCTGCTACAAATGTCAAGTGCTTTTCTGTCTGGTAGTGAATATAACTCTCCATTGCCTCCTTATCTTAGGCTCCTGGGAAAACTTAAGGGAGTTCTTACACCAGTCACTAACCTGTCACCAACCAACCACCACACTGTCTCATCACACTCTCCTTCCACAGGCCTGTCCCTGGAGCTGGCAGGTAAGGAACAGATTAGGTTGGGAGCCTCACTGTGAAGTTCCCCCAGGACCCATGTAAGTTACATGCAAAGCTGGGGATCCCTTCTGGAAGCTTCACCTACATTCACAAGTTCTGAATAACTTCCCATTAATTCACAAACCGAACAGGAAGCCAAGGACAACAAAAAAATTAGGGAAGATCTAACTGACTGATGGGCATTTCAGTTTCAAACTCCTCATTGCTACATATTAAACTGTGTGATTCTTTTGGTAAACAAAAGTAGAAAACTCATATTTCTTAACTGATCAAAGATTTCATATGGCGGCAAGTTTATGATTGTTCATGTATATTAAAATAAACTTGGAATTTGAAACATTTGAGTGTGGAATGGCAAAAAAAAATTCTGTGTAGGTCTAGTGCAGTAGCTTGTTTGCAATCCCAGCTACTTTGGAGGTAGAAGTTGAGAGGATCATGGTTCTCAGAAAAAAAAAAAGTCATTGAGAACCTGTCAATAAGCTAGACATGCTGATATGCACCTGTCATTCCCAGCTACTAGGAGGCAGCCATGCCTACCTGATCAAAAGAAGTGTGAGACTCTACCGAAAAATAATTAAAACAGAAACTAAGTGATTAAATGTCCACTTAGCAAGTGCAAGGCCCTGAGTTCAAATCCAGTGCTGCCAATATCTTTATACACATATGTTGGGGAGTATGTATCTATAAATACAAACAAAACTTCCAAGAAGCTATGGGCGACATAAAATGACAAAAAAAACCTCATTAATAAAGAAAAAAATCTTAGGCTAAGTATTATAAATTCTATTTGTTTTCCCATTCCTTTAAACCATATCAGAACTTTTAATCAAGGATAAAGGAGACATTTCAAGAATGAAAGTTCAATTAATTGAATGAAAAAGTAAGACAAATACAGAGACACTTATGATCTCAAGTTCTTAATTATCTTTGGATGGACATTACCTTCTTGTTTTTCTTTAAGTTTTGAGAATGTATTGAGTTTCACAAGTAAATCTCTAGTTACTCTCTTAATCCAATTTAGGTATCTAACTGCCGAAGAGTTAATAAGTCAGATATGGAAGGAAATAATCCTGAAGATACTATATCCAAGGGGTTCTGAGTGCTTCTCATGCCTGTGAAAGAGTATTGATAGAAAGTTCTCTAATGTGCCGTTTGGTTTCTGTTAGAGTAAACCATAGCTTTGCCACATTCTAAAGAGATCCCTGAAGCCTCTGGTCCCCCACCTTAGGCGGGATCTGAGGAACAGAGTAAAATCAGTGTAAATAGTTGCTGGGAACTTGGTGGCATAGGGCTGTGTTTAGAGGGGTGGAGCAGCATGAGAATCAGCAGAGCAAGAAATGAATGAATTCCTGCTGTAGTTAAATCTTTGTCCCAGGCAGAGCAGGATCAGAGCTGGCAGGGAGGTAGCTGCCTGGCTTGGAGAATCCTGTCAGGTAAAGGCTGAATCAAAGCTCTATCGTGGAAAAGCATGGCTTTTCCTGCTTATGGGGCAATCCTGGCTCCTTTGGGACAATTCCCTTTGGCCTAGTGCTGCAGATTGACGCATTAACCCTTGAAGGCACAGGAAGACAGGAAGACGGGAGATCAAAACCCCACTGGAAAGCTTTCTTTCTGGTGGGGCTCCTGTAACTTCTGTGGGTGAGGAGACATCTGTTCCTGTCCATGAGGAGTGCAACACTTGAGAATTCCTGAGGCCTGTTTCTTGCTGCTCAGTGGCGCAGTCTCTCGGGCAAAGGTGTGATGTACTTGTACATCACAGGATGTACAGGAGGAACAAGTACCTGCCAGGTGCATAGCGAAAAACCCACTGTGCCAGGTACATGTGAGAAACCCACTGTCCTAGGCTTGCTTTTCTTCTAAGACCTTTGAAATCCAGTGGAGGATGCGCTCCACTCTTTCATTTTTCTCCAACATATAAACACCCAGCCAGAGGTGTTTATTTTTAAAGTTCTAAATGGTTTAATCCAGATCATCCACCTAGTTTGTCAGTGGGAATCACATTTTCCCCTCCTTTCCCTCCCAAAATAAAATGTGTACCAGGAAACTATCATAGAAATTCAAGTGGATTATTTTGGACAATGAGACAAAGTGTTTGAAGTGAGGACTAACCCAGAAAACCACTCCAGGTGTTTGTAGCTCACCTATTATTTAAGAAGCAGCTCTAATCTCACTTTCTACATCACATTTAATGTAATTGCGGTGGGTTATTTAACATTCTTTGGCCTCATTTTCATCTGTAAAATGAGAAGTTCAAGCCCAGAATGTCCAAAAGCCCTCACCAGGTGAACATTCTCTCAGTAGTAGAGCCCAAACTAACCTATAATGCTCTGCAACATATGCTATACCATCTACCACACAATTGCTACCTAATTTCTATGCCATTATATTTTCCACCTATTATTTAAGCATTTCTCCATAGCCTCGTGCTTTAGAGTACTTTGTTGCCTGAGAATATTATCTGTGGCCCTCTCTTTGCTGCATAATTGCCACTAAAACCTCAAGATCTTTTCCTCATCAAAAAGAAATCAAGCTAGGTGCCAGTGGCTCACACCTGTAATCCTATCTACTCAGGAGGTTGTGATCTAAGTATTGCAGTGCAAAGCCAGCCCAGGCAGGAAAGTCCATGAGATTCCTAGCTCCAATTAACTACCACAAAGCTGGAAGTAGAATTGTGGCCCAAGTGGTAAAATGCTAAGTTTAAGCAAAATAGCTCAAGAACAGCTCCAAAAACATGAGTTCAAGCTTCAGGATCAGAACAACAAGAATTCGAAGAAGGAATGAAGAATAATCATCATCAGCATTGAAACACAGATTGGGAGACGGTACTTGCAATGTACCTCCATGTACCTACTTCCCACATGAGACTAATTGAAAAACCAGTAGAAGAAAAGACATTCACTTCATCAAGAATAGACAAATCATAGTGGGGCTCTATTTTATTACAGTCAGAATGGCTAAAATTTAAGAACAATTCCCAGAGTTGGTGAAGATGTGGAACAATGAGAAAGGTCAACATTATTGGTGGCAATGTCTGTGTACACGTGGGGAAAGCAGTTTAGCAGTTTATTCTAAGTCTAAACACCTGTCTGTACTGAGGCCAGCAATTCCATTTCTGGAAAAAATGAGTGCATTTGTCCAACAAACATATGTGTAAGAATCATCATGGCAGTTTTATTCATAGGAGCTTAAACAAGCGTTTAGATTTAGAAAGCACTTCGTCCTCATTCCCATTTACTACCTGTAATCACTTTGACTTTTATCACAGTGGATTGGTTGTGCTGCTAAGCGAGCTTTATATAATTCTTTTTTTGCAAGCATATTTCTTTTTTATTTTTAAATATTTTTATTGTAAAAATACTATACAGAGGGATTACAGTTACATGAGCAACATAATGAGTATGTTTCCGATCAAGCATTGTTACCTCCACTTTGTATAATTCTACTCATATAGTACCTACATCTACTCTCCTGAATCTTGTAACTGATGTATTCACCAAGCAATCCACTTGAGTAGGTGATCTTTACATACATGATTAGAAGATTACATACATGCATTAGAAGTTCAGGTTCACAAAAGGCTACTCAACTAACAGATTTCTTGAAAGACTAAATTTTCCTTTGGGTCAATGCAGATGTGTGAATCTCTTGAGCAGCACTGCATAACTTCAGACCCCAGTCAGAACCATGCTTTAGCGTTCTCTCCTAACTTACATTGATTACCCTTTAAGAAATAAGATGGAATCTGATGTCCTTGTTCTCTAAGTATGTTGTTTGACATTTTCTACATTTTTGAGATGAAATGGCTTTGGTTAGGGCTCAGGTCAGGAAAGCTGTTTCCCTTGAGCATCTGATTTGTTCAAATCATATTGTTGCTATTGATCTCATAACTGAACTTTCTGGTAGTATTCAATATATATACCTACACACACACATATACACACACACACAGTAATCTTTTTTGAGGATGAGATTAGGAGGATCATGATTCTATGCTAGCCTAGTCATTAAAATTCATGAGACTCTATCTCAACGTAAGAAGCTGAGTGTGATAGTAGACTCCTGTCATACCAGTTACAATGGGAAGCCTAAAATAGATAGATCACCATTCAATCATGTGCCTGAGCAAGAAATAAAATCAATTTTATTGCACAGAAAACAATTGCACAGAAAAAGCCTAGCTCACCAGTAGAGTGGCTGCCTAGCAAAGGCAATGCCCTTAGTTCAAAAGTTCAAACCCCAGTACCACACTCACATATGAGAATAAGTAGAAAATAAAAAAAATAAAATGCATCAATTATACATATATATATATGTATAAAACAGAAGGCATTATTTTTATATAATATTTCCCTACTTACTCTCACTTCCACATAAGCCACAGCTCCATTTCCAGCTTTTTTTTTTTGATAGTTAATTGGAGATAGAGTCTCATGGACTTTCCTGCCCACGCTGGCTTTGAACCACAATCCTCAAATATTAGCTGCTTCTTCGTTCCTCCTCCTCCTCCTCTTCCTCCTCCACCTCCTCCTCCTCCTCCTCCTCCTCCTCCTTCTGTTTTAGGTAGACAGTAGGAGCATAACAAGTACAATTTGACTGCTTCTGTGCAATTATAGCTAACAGCAATGGTTTCTGGGCATTTGGTGCAGAACATGAACACATTTTTAAACCATGAAAGAACCCTTGCTCTAGGCATGCAAAAACTTGCACACCATTTGGAAATTGAGTTATGTTAATTACAGTGTCATAGAGAACGACATGTATTTTAATCAACTTCGGTTGACAATACTGCAACCACATCATAGTTGATGTTGATTCCAAACCAGCTCTGAATTACTTCCAGGTTTTCAGAACTTGCAGCTCTGCTAGGTCAGTTAGGAGCTCAGTCTGCCCAGCTGTTTCCTGAGCTCCACGCTGCAGGACCCAGGGCTTTGTCATTAGATAGATTTTGAAGACGAAAGTACTGAGCTAAGTGTGAGCTCTAGGACTAGATCCCAGGCTCCAGAGGAGACACCTCCCAGAGGCTATGCTTTTCCTAACCGTTTCCTAAACTCTTGGCAAGAAGTGAGCTTTTCTGCCCTTCAGCATAGTCAGCAAACAGCACCAAAGTTTTGCTTGGCACTTCCCTTTGACAACATCTTGCAGTTTACACAGCTGGCCCTCTATTATAAAAGTTGTGGGTGACCTTTAGTACATAATAATGCCTTCAAGTTTTGAGAAGCTGGTTGCCATTTTTGCCCACTGACCACAAGACTTCCTGAAGGGAGATGATTCTCCAACATTAAAACTCAAGGACAAGATTCCTTGATTTGCTTAATTAAGTAACCATGGGGTAGTGAATGTTAGGACAGTCATTTCAGAATTAAACCTTACTGGTTTCTTTGTTTTGACATCCTTCGACACAGTAAACAGAGCTATAAAGTGTTTGAGATGGATGATTTTAGTGAAATTGCTTTAAAATGTGTTTATCAACAGATATTTTTAAAGATATAAATGTTAATATTAGACAAACCTATGTCAATATGTTTATAGACAGAAATATAAAAACTTTTTTGAAAAAATGTAAAATAGCACGTAATTACTTGGGGAGTTTGCAAGATAAGCCTCGTTTGAGAAACAATTGTAGAAGGATGTTTTTTTTTTTTTTAAATCACACTGAACAATTCATTTTTGGAAGTACACTTCAAGTGGAAAAGAATCTACAATTTGGAAATGTGTCTATCAGAGAAGCTTGCTGCATGTGAAAGCTTGACAGACTTTTCATTGAGGAAGTAACTCAAATGCTGAGCATCAAAATAAAACCGGAAAGAGAGTATGAGAAGGGAATGGGTAGAAACAAGCATGAAGGGCTCTGGCGTCTTTGGTTGAGTAATGCTGGTCCTTCTTGGAAGGAAGGTTATGTAAATTAGGTTATACTACCGACACTCAGTTGGTGAGAGAATAAATTAATAATAAAAAGAAGAAATAATGGGGGGGATGGGAAGGGATGGGAAGAGAAAACAAAGGAGGCAACAATGCTTGATAAGAATTGTACTCATTACCTTGATCATGTAATTGTAACCCCTCTGTATGGTATTTTCACAATAAAAAAAGAAGAAGAAATAATACTCAGAAAGTATTAACTCTGAAGAAAACCCAAACAACCATCTGGCCCCACCTTTTTATGTTATAGAATCCAAACCACACATGACTAGGGGCACCTACAAGACCACTAGTAGCAGCAGTACAGGTAGAACTCAGAACTTGTACTTACTATGTCAGTACATGTACTTCATTGCATCCTCCTTTGAATTTTTTTTAAAGAAGCCAAGAAGAAAACAAAAGGTGGTATTACTTAAGAAGACTGAATTCTGAAGTTATTTTCAGGACTTGGAGGAAACAGTAACTCCTCATTTTGGTAAATAAAGCTGACAGAAAAGTGAGTTTTTAATTGGAGACTAGGGTTATGTGGTGGGTCCTCTAAATGCATTGGCTGAAATCCTAAGCCCCACGGGGTAGTTTGAATCTTGAGTGTTCCTCAAGGACAAGGACCCTTGTCTTAAAGGTTTAGTCCTCAGCCTGTGCTGCTATTAGAAAGTGGTGGATCCTTTAAGAGGTAGGGCCAAGGAGGAGAAAGTTAGGTCTTGGATGTCTGCCTTTCAAAGAGATTATTGGGACTCCAGCCACACCCTCACCCTTCTCTCTTCATTCCTCTTTTTCTCCTGGTTGCCACAAGGAAGCAGTTTCTTCAGCCACACCCCAGCTATGATGTACTTGTGCCATAACAGGCCCAAAAGAAATGGGGCCAACCAACCACAAACTAAAACCTCTGAAACAGAGCTGAAATAAATCTATTTTCCTTAAATGTTAATTATCTCAGGTGATGTTGCACTAAGAGAAAGTAGTATATTCCAGTACCTCAGAATGTGACTGTATTTAGAATTAGGGTTTTAAGACAAAATGAATTCATGTAGATAGTTGTTCATCTAATAACACTGAATAAGAAGAGATTATAACATAGCCATAAGGGGAAGATCGCATGAAGCTACAAGGACAGAAAGGAATCCTGTGAACATCTTCAGCTGGGAATCTAGCCTTAAGACTCATGAGAAAATACAGCTTTGTTGTTTAAACTACCTAGCCTATGGTACTTTGCTATGACACCTGTAACAAACTAACACATTGTATTGACTACTACTGCCCCTTAATCACAACAAAACCTGAAATCTCAAAATTCTGTTTTGCAATGGTTACTAACAAGGAAGTGTGAGATGTATTTTCTATGACCGAGTGTAGCTCATCAGGCTGTCAAACAAACTTGTACAGTTATTTTCATTTAAATGTGTTTTTGGTTTAAAAGCAAAGTTAACTCAATAGTACCTAGCAATTATTTCATACCAACCAGCATTTTTCAAGTACAAAACTGTTGGACCTATTACCCTGGGCAACAACTGACCTTCCCAAAGGAGCTAGGACCCTTGTAGGATGACCAATGAGTTTCAGGCCAAAAGCCAAGGCCAATCCCATAGGCAATGACTGATTCAAATGTTATGTGTGCATAACTGATTCTAGTGTTATGTTTAAGACAGAGTCTTAGTTCAGGAAGATGGAACTACAATGGCTGTCACAGTAACTGCCATGGGTACAGGATGGGTGATTGCAACACATGTGACCCCAAGGAATGGGTCATGGGTCATCTGAGTATAGACCTGTTAAATCCAATATCAGAAACCCACAGTGGTCAATTTTATGTCCAGTTATTTTTGAAAGGTATCTTAATAGACAACTAATGAATAGATCACATTTTCTTTCTTTCTTTCTTTTTTTTTTTTTGTCGGTCGTGGGGCTTGAACTCTGGGCCTGGGCGCTGTCCCTCAGCTCTTCAGCTCAAGGCGAGCGCTCCACCACTTGAGCTACAGCGCCACTTCTGGTTTTCTGGTGGTTTATTGGAGATAGGAGTCTCATGGTCTCTCCTGCCCGGGCTGGCTTTGAACTGCGTTCCTCAGATCTCAGCCTCCTGAGTAGCTAGGATTACAGGTGTGAGCCACCAGCGCCTGGCTAGATCACATTTTCAATGGATTAGGATATGGAAGGGGAGAGAGCAGTAGAGAAGATAAGAAATGTCTGCCATGGCCACATGGCATCCTGTGTCCACAAAGCAACAGTTCTAGCAACAAGACCAAGCACACACATGTCATGTAGGCACATGTGTGTCTCTTCCTTTCTTACTGTATGATCCTTTCTTCCACTTACTACCTCCACAGCTCTCAACAATCAAAATGTCTGGGATAAAAGCAAATAGGAATACCATAGCAATTATCAGTATTCAGATAGTAAAACTGTCCTTAAGGAATTTGGGGGCAGAGAAGCATCTTCTTCATAATGTAAGACAACAGGAGAATTAAGTACTAGCAAAAATCTGTCAGACAAGCTTTCTTAAATTCTTCATATTCAATCTCACATGTAAAAAAATCACTTTATTTCTTTTAGGGGACAAAAGTGGTTCTATTCTTTTGAACGTTTTAAATAGTGTGAATTTCATTATATATTACATTATATAGAGGTTTCCTAAGTGAAATGTTATATAATTAACTACTGAATAATTTCAAGAGCCATTTTTCCTCTGCAGAGGACTTAAATCAATTATAGAGAATTTCAAAATAAAATTAAGTTTAAACTTAATAAGTTTGTTATAAATTATAATTATTGCATGGAGTCACAATGGCTTGACACACAATTTTTTAACTGGGCTTTGTAGGTCTGAAACTACTGCCTCTTTTCATGGCTATAACTAAATCCAAGGTAAAACAAAATCGCAAGACAATAAGAATATAAAAGTAATTAGTTCCTGATAAAATTCTTCCTCAATAAAATGTTAATTTGCTCTGTTATTTAAATAGAGATATAAACAATGTGGATTGCTAAGTAAGATAAATGCTATTCACTTGTGCATTCACATTCCTCTTAGGGTATCAGCAAGGGATCCTGTAGCCGAAATTTATACTCTTGCAAGAAAAGCACAGGGGCAAAAGAACTATAAGGAGAGTAGACCAATAGCTTCAGTCACCATATAACATTTGTGAATAATTTGCTCGGTTTCAAAAGTGCAAGAAAAATGCCATGCATTTGAAATCTGGTGAAAGATAAATGAAGGCCTGTAGTAAGCCTCCCATGCCAAGGGGAGTCGAGAAGCAAGTACAGCTGCTTTAAGTCAAGCATTTATAATCTAAAATATGTAGAAGGAAAACACTCCATAAATAACAGAATTAAGCATGAGCAACACATATGTGAATATTTTTAAGCCGACTTCATATTCATTAAACAAGTTAACTGACAAAAACTAAACCTTACTTTTGAAATTTGTCTAAGGTTTACGGTTTCTCTTACAGCTAACACCATATATATATATATACACATATATATGCATATTATATATAATACTCTTTATGAATATAGACCTAGCAAATTTCTAATTTGTTTATGACTATTTTCTGTACTTGTGAAAGACACCACCATGCAGAAAATACTTAGAAAAACCACCAACTGCAGGGTTGTGATCCTGCAATTTATACTGAAAGAAAGGAAATTGTAAAAAGCAAAATCCACACATTAAAGAGATAAACCCTAGTGGTTTTCTAAAATTCATTGCTATAAAAGGTCTTTCTTTTCCCTGCAAAAAAAGTTTGAAATCTTGCAAACTGCTAATGTAGTATGGCTGTGACAACTTCTTTCCATCATAAAAACAAAAATCAAATGAACTATGGCAATCACTCCAATTTGATGCAAAATTTATTTAAGAGTGAAATGAAATTTAATTCTGGGAATTAGAACTACTAGCATCTTACTCTGAGATTGGTTTGGGGTATTTTTTGTGTTTGCTTTTTGCTTTGGTTTAGTTAAGGTCTCATTATGTAGCTCAAGCTAGCCAGAAACTTGCTATGTAGCCCAGATTATCCTCAAATTCCTGCTTCTGCCTCAATCTCCTGAGTATCAGAATTCCATGTGGGCACCAACATGCCAGTTTACACCAATTTTAAGCCAACATTCCATGGTGGTTGTTTTTAATTTCCTGGCCAATATAACACCCTCAAAAAATCCTCCCCCACCCATATATAAGCATACATTATACTAAAGGCCACACCTTACACTTAATGACAGGAAAAGTTCTGATAGATGTGTTACTAGTGATCTTATCAATGTGCACATACACACTACTTGAATTAAGACAGTCGTGACCTCTATAGTTGATGTCATCTATGTTATGACCTTTGTATATGTTCTCCCCTGCCGACTGAAGCTGTTATAGAACATGTGACTGTATATAACAAATGAGGACAGTAAGGAGATATGTCTGCCCCCTCCCCCTGCCCTGGGTGTTGGAGCAATGTCTTCAGTTTCTTCTCATCAAAATGTCATGCCAGGAGGTAACTCTCCAGCCAAGAGGCCCATATGCTGGGTATATGGTTGCCTCATTTGATGATAGGCACTAAAAGTTAAGTTTTGCAATCAATTGGAAGTGAATTGTGATTCTTAAACACTGGTTTTATTCAGAAGCTATTAAAATTCAAACCAAGATTCTTACTTTTCTAATACATATCAACTTAAAAAAGAAATGTTCTGAACTAGAACATGATGTATATTTTTTAAAAAAAAAAAAGAAAAAGATCCAGTGAATGATTTTTAAGATGAGGCCACATAACTAAACCAAAGTATGTAGAGGCAAGTCCGATAATCCCCAATTCCCATAAAACTCACCACCTGCAGCCTGTGTAATAAATCAGTTTGTGAATCTAATTGCTCTTGTTTTGCATGCTTCCGTGAGCCTGTACAGCTAAACTAACTCCATTGTCATAACCTTAATCACAGACAGGTTTATTTTTGTTGGCAGCCTTATGCAAATGATTGTATCATGGGTCTTTACACTTAATTCACTCAGCTTATACCCTAATACAGAAAACAGATTGTAAAGCAGAAAGGGATCTCTGAATTGTTTAATTAACTATGAGCTGTAATTTCTATTTATATCTAGATGAAATGCTATAGCTCTTTGTTAAATATTCATAAGAAAACAGATTATTCTGTTTCTAATTTAAACTATTTAAACCTGCTGTAATTTAGAAGTTATAGTTGCCCACAAAGAGACTATATCAGCAAGGTTTCAAGCCAGTTTCTCTTGTTCTGTGAACTAACCTCTGGCATGAAAATTAACCAACACAATACTAATTTAGTAAATGGTACCTTGCTGGCATAAAAGACTTGCAGCAACTTCAAAATGACCTCTAGTTTCACCCTCTAGCTTTAAATCTTTTACCACACACTCTTTCCCTTTTACCACAGGAAAACCAGTTGTATCAGTCAATTACCACCAATTATTGTTGGTTGATTAAATTCTCAAGAGCCAGAAAAAAATCCCAATATCTAGCCCACATTTTTAAACTATTTTCTCTTTTTTCTAGCAAAGCAAATAGCCTAGAATAAGGGCGTGTGAATGGAGAAGGGGCAAATAGAAAGATCACCAATTAAAATGCAATCCCATGACCCCAAAGCACAGGCAATAAAAGCAAAAACAGGCAAGGGGGGTTTCTATCACACTAATGCTGCTGCCCAGTGATGGAAGTAGTCAATGGAATGAAAAGACATCCTACAGTATGGGAAAAAATTGCAAGCTTTGTACATCTGTTCAGAGTTGAACCTCCAAAATACATGAGGAACACAATAGAAGACATACAAATAGCAAACAAGCATATGAAAAAATGTTCAGTGTCACTAATCATCAGAGAAATGTAAATTAAAATGATAACATTTATCACCTCATAGCTGTTAAGGTTGCTATTGTTTTTTTTAAAAAAAAAAGAAAAGAAAACACCTGTTGGCCAAGAGGTAGGGAAAGAGAACTCTCTTGGACACACTGTTGTTGTGTATTCCATTGAGGAAAACAATATGTGCGTTCTTCAAAAAACAATAAAACTAAAACTATCTTAAAATTCAATTATCTCAATACTGATTTTATATCCAAAGTAAATGAATCAGAATGGCAAAGCAATGTCTTCACCCCCATGGTTACTGTACTTACTTCATAATAGCCAAGAAGTAGGATCAACCTAAGTGTCCATCAGTGGACTGAATGAAGAAAATGGGGCATATGTAAATAGAATTCCAGTTAGTTTAAAAAAGAAATAATGTCATTTTGATAACATAGCTCAACCTGGAGGTCATTATGCTAACTGAAATAAAATAGACACAGCCATATGAATAAATCATAACCTCTCTCATGTAGAATCTAAAAAGTTGACCTCATAGAAGAAGAACGCAGAACAGTGGTTACAAAAGGGGTGGGGTTGATGACCAAAGGACACAAAACTTCAGTGAGACAAAAGAAATATATTATTTTCTGGGCGCTGGTGGTTCACGCCTGTAATCCTAGCTACTCAGGAGGTTGAGATCTGAGGATTGTGGTTTAAAGCCAGCCGGGGCAGGAAAAGTCTGTGAGATTCGTATCTCCAATAAACCACTCAGAAAACTGGAAGTGGTGCTGTGGCTCAAGTGGTAGAGCACTATCCTTGAGTTGAAGAGCTGAGGGACAGTGCCCAGGCCCAGAGTTCATGCCCCATGACTGACAGAAAAAGAAAGAAAGAAAGAAAAATATATTCAAGGGATCCATTTTACAATATGCTGAATTAACAATGTGCTACATTCTTGAAAAATGAAAATAGATGTTAAGTATTCTCACCACAAAATAACTCTATGAAATAACACATTTGCAAATTAGTCAGTGTGTAATGTACATATTCCTTAAAACATATGTGCACATATTTAAAAATCCAATTATAGGAAGAGGTGCTGTGGTTCAAAGTGGTAGAATTCTAGCCTTGAGCAAAAAGAGCTCGGGGACAGTGCCCAGACCCTGAATACAAGCCCCATGACCAACAATAAAAATAGATAAACCCCATTATATTGCTCATTAGAGAGATTACACATTGGCTTCAAAGTATTCTCATATTTTTTAGATTTCCTTTTTTATTGATTTATCTGATCTCAGAACCCTTTTGATTGCTAATATTTTTTTCATAAAGGGAAAATACTGAGTAGAAAACAGGGTACAGAACAACCCGATTTCATCCATTCCAAGAGTATCTTTCAGTGAACGTAGTGCTTGCAGGCATTAACTAATGAAGAAATTTTGTTTTCCAGACCACAAGACCCAATACCAGAGTACTTTCAGGATCTCTCTTCACATATGAAGAGACAAAGATTCCAACAGGCCAATCAGAAGTTAGGGAGAAACTGAAGAACTTCTGCTACAGTGCAATCCAATTCTGAAAACTTTATATAATCAAGGTTTATGATAAGAATGTAAGACTCCCACCTATGACCCAGCAATCCCACTTTAGGGTATTTATCCAAACGATCATAAACAAGGCTATACTAAAGCTACCAATACAACTATGCTTAGCATTATTTACCATAGCTAAGATATGCTCCTCAGTAGATAAATGGATCAAGAAAATGTCGTATATTTATATAGTGGAATTCTATGCCTCCATCAGAAAGAATGACATCGCCCCATTTGTGAGGAAATGGAAAGACTTGGAAAAAATTATATTAAGTGAAGTAACCCAGGCCCAAAGAAACATAGGTCCCATGGCTTTCCTTGTTTGCAATAACTAGTATAAGTCTAGGACAAGCAGAAAAGGTCAAAAGCAATGTACATATAGCCATATAAGATGATGTTAAGTGAAATGAACCCCAAGATAGGAACATAACTGTTTTTTCTTTCTTGCTGTTGTTTTTAACGTATTTAAAATGTACTATGTGACTTTTTTGTTTTTTGTATGTTCCTCCACCATGGTATAACCCCTGCTTTCACTGTATTTGATGTTGGTGCCCTGCATCTTGTATATACATTTTTCTAATTTGGGAAGGGGAAGAGAAAAAACAAAATGCTGAAATAAGGATACAGGTTGATCCATTGCAACAATGAGATGTACAAGACACTATGTTGAAAACAAACTTTACAATTTGTTGGGGGGGGAGGGAGGAGTTGGGGAGGTGGTGAAGGAAGGGATGGTAGGGGAAAAACAAAGGAGGAGGTAACACTGCTGGATAGGAAATGTACTCATTACCTTACTCATATAACTACAACCCCTCTGTACCATATTTTTACAAGAAAAAACATATTAAAAATAATGTAAGACTTGAAGATAATTTGAGTGAGTTATTAGAGTCTATCCTGGAGTTTTTTGAGCAAAGCAGGAAAACGAGTAAGAAAAGAATGACCCCCTCCTTTGAGCTTCAAGTATCCATGCTCTTGTCACTACCAGGTTGTGAACTGCAAACATCCGCTGTCCTCTCACATAGAAATCAGATAAATATTGTTCAACAAGCTTGATTGGGACAGTATCCTGGGCTTCCTTTGACAGGAGGAGAACACAGAACAGAACATCCCTGAAAGATACCAGGGCACTAAATCTAAAGGTATGGTGGTACCACCATGCTTAGAAATCTTCACACCTTAAAATAGCACCAACAGGGAGGCAAATATAACCAAATTCTGCTTCCTGATGAAAAGTAGACCCAAATCAGTTCACACCACTCCAGCCAAATCCCAGACAAGCTGTGATGATTTATCTTTACAGACCTTCAGTTTTATAAGAGCGAACACATTTTCCATGCTAATACATAACAGGGGATTGCTTAGTGTGTGCTGCATATTGACCTTAATACTTCACATCTATGCCTGTGAAGGAGGTGCTATTATCTGTGTCTTTTATAAATACAGAAACTGTAGCACAGCAATGTCTTACTAAAGCAAGCTCAATTCCTAAATGATGGAGTTAGATTAAATTTAGTCTGATTCCAGTGACTGTTCAGAGCTACTATGCTACTCTGAGAAAATGGAAGTAAGATTCTGTTCTTTCCCAAAGAGAGATTGCTGAATTTTTGCAGCCTTGTTTGTTTACAGAAATAGGTGGTGTGTTACTCACCATGAGGAACCTCAATAAAATATTCAAATATAGTATGAATATAGCATTTGAAATAATCTAACATAAAAAACATGGGGTATGCTGGGTGATGATGGCTCACGTCTGTAATCTTAGCTACTCAGGAGCTTGAGATTTGAGTTTTGAAATCATCCCAGACAGCCAAATTAGAGAGACCCCTATCTCCAATTAACTAGCAAAAAGCAGGAAGTAGAGGTGTGACTCAAGTGGCAGAGCACGAAAAAGTGAAAAAGCTAAGCAAGAGTACAAAGTCACTTTAAAAGAAAAATGATTAGATATGTACCCACAGAACAGATGAAATCAAAGTAACCTAATCTGAAATATGTACATCCACAGAATTCAAACCCAACATAGAACTTTTGTTGTCTGAAAATACTATGCCTACTACCTAAAAGATGACTTCTGGTAGAATTTCCAAAATTGTTCTCCATTCCCTCGTTAAAATGGTCTCTGCTTCTCCATTTTTATTCAAGCCCTGATATGTCCTTCAACTCCTAATATACTAATGGTGTTTCAGTGTTCTTTCTTCCGAATCTGCCTGTTTTTTCTAGGACTCTGGAATAAATATATAATAAAAAAGAGATCACTTGTCACAATTAGCACTAACCCTGAGTAAGCCATCAAATGACTAGTTAACAAGTAATCTATGTAACATTGCTATTCTCTAGCTTCAATTGCTTGTGATCCAAATGAAAGGTAATAATTTACATTCTAGCTAATGTCTGTATTCTACATTCTACATTCTTCACTAGAGCATACAAATTTTTATTCACTTGAAAACAGGTTCCATCATGACTTTGACTACTATAAAAAAAATAAAGACCTATAAAAGTAACATGGCATTTTCATTTGGGCTGTCTTCATAATCTTTACATTTTTAAGTTTAATTTTATTTTATTGTCTAGGTGATATGCAGAGGAGTTACAGTTACATAAGTAAGGTAATGAGTACATTTCTTGTCCAATATTGTTTTCCCTGCCTTGTTTTTCTCCCACTTTTCCTCCTCCCTAACTCCCCTTCCCCAAGTTGTAAAGCTCATTTCCAACATAGTATCTTGTGAGTATCACTGTTGCATTGGTTCACCCTTTGTCCTTTGTCTATCCATTTTGTGATTCTCCTTCCCTTCCCCAAATTAGATAAATGCATACACACAGGGCACCAATAAAACAAAAACAGTGACAACAAGGGATTAACCAAAGGGAAAAAATAAAAGAAAAAAGAAATAGCTTCACATAGTACATAAACAAAAACAAAACAAAACAAACGTTTTGGTTTCCACATCTTGGAGTTCCTTCTGATTAGCATCATTTTATATGGTTATATGTATATAGTTATTGAGCTATTGTGATCCTCTGATAATCTTTATATTTTAAGTTAGCCTCAAACTTAGTTCAGCTAACTAGAGGCTTAGTGGTGTGATTTGGTGCAGACTGAAGGAATATACAAATAAAGTAAAAACAAACAAGAAAGAGGCTGGGAATGTGGCTTAGTGGTAGAGTGCTTACCTAGCATGCATGAAGCCCTGGGTTCCATTTCCACATAAACAGAAAAAGCCAGAAGTGGTGCTGTGGCTCAAGTGGTAGAGTGCTATCCTTGAGCAAAAGAAGCTCAAGGACAGTGCCCAAACCCTGATTTCAAAGCTGCAGGACTGGCAAAACAAAAACGAAGCAACTAAAAAAAAAGAAGAAGAAATCTCTGCCTCAATGTCTACCTAATTCCAACTTGTTCTTATATTCCAGGCCTTGACTTGATGTCAAGCCATAGAAACTCACCATTGAAATGCAAACATATCATCTGGAGCAAGGATTCAATCCTGATGTTATATCTTATTGGCATACTACAATAAATTTACTGCATTACTCTCTGAGCATTTGTTTTTATGATAATAGGTTAGCCTCTAAATTGTGGATGGATGGACAGAAAAGAAGGATAATGTAGAGCATGAGACAAGGTCTGAGATGAAAAGAAAGTAGAGGTTCCCTGAGGAGAAGGATGTCAGAAGCAGAAGGAACAAACAAATTTTCCTACAGCAATCTCACACTGATGATGAAAAAGTGCTTTCACTTCTGAGTCTCTGTTTCTGAGATGATTTAAAACATGGTCATTACTTGCTTGAAATTCTTCAGGAAACTGAGTTATATATGTGCATATTGGAGTAGTTATTTTAGGTGATGTGATTGGGTTACAATTATGCCAGTAAAGCTCTAACTACCAGAAGAAAATTGTATGGCATCCTCCATCATGTCTGAATAAATTTTTAGATGATTGAAGGCATAAACCAGGCCATATTTTGTACTACAGCATGTAAAGAAAAGCAGGTAACCATTTAGTTTATGCCATCTGGATGCTAATACAACTTTGGGACTGTCAAATAAGAGGAGCAGGCTCTGTAGGAAGAATAGACACTGAAATAGAGTAGCGACCTTGCCTCTCCTGCTAGGCAAGGTAACAATCCAACAGGAGAACCCTTTAACAGGAAGCCAGAAGTTCGAATGTCTGGGAGTCACCAATGATAATACTTTGTATAATTCTCAGATTCAAATTAAGGTGAACTACCGACTTAGGGTATGGGTGTTTGCAACTAGAACAGCAACCAGTCCTACATCTTGCCACCTTTAATGCTATATATTTTCAGATTCAACAAAGCTGTTTAATTGCATCAGCTTCAAGCAGTAGTCTTTATTTTTATAAGATGTGCTGTCAAAGTACCTATTAAGACAAAGAAATGTAATAAGAGCTTGTTAGGTCTTAAGTCTAAGCCTAGGTAAACCAAAAGGTTTTATTATATGTCTCTCAGAAAATTATAATCATCAGTGTCTTTTAAAGAATGCAATATCAGATTGCTTCTCTCCTCCTCTGACATTTTACAAAAGTGACTTTTGTATCTGACAGATCTGTGAGTTACATAGCATTTCTTATTTCAAATTCCAAATGGTTATTTTCTCATTCTGCCGCTTCACATGTTACTTATAAAAGGAAAGAAAACTGCCTGGCTTCTTAGGTAGTTCGGGCAACTTGGATGGTAGGACAGAGGGAGAGAACAGTCCAGACATGAAGTAGGTGGGGCCAGATATATTCATTCTAAGTCCTTTGAGGTCAATTGTAGGGTTCCCAATTTATGGGGAAATATATGTATCGTAGAACGTATATGGTTGTTAATTACATTTTAATTTCAAAGCACTTTTCAACTTCAGATAAACTAAATTTGAATTTCAGAATACTTTTGGTATCATTTATTGTATCACCTATGGAATATATGAGACAAACAAAAAATGAATTCACTGGAAATTTATATTTAACAAGACCTCCATCCGTCCAACCTCCTGTGTGTTATTTTGCAATCGGAGTCATTTAGTAAAAACTCAGATTATGATTTAGCTCTTACCACTTTAGAGGTACAGAAACCTGGCATGGGAAGATGAAGATTGGTGTCACTCAGGTACCATCAGTACCTCAGTAGCAGCCTGGCTACCTCACAATCCTGAAGCCAATATCAATGTTTTTTTCTATAGTCTTGACAATTTGTAAACGCATCTTGATATATTTACCCACTTTCCATGGTTTATCTCAGTATATCTCCTTACTAATTCCCACGGGTACAGGGCATATAGCTTAATGGTGGGTTCTGTCCTAAACACATACACTGAGTTATAATAGCAAGGATAGATTTGTAATGTTTGTTAATATATTCCCTTCATCATAGCACTTATGATATTTAATTATTATTGTTTCCATATATATGTATGTTTGTCTAATTGGTTCTTCCCCAACACAGGCATATACTCCTGAGACCTGGAGCTAGTGTCTACACACTTCCATGACTGGCATAAGATGCTAGGGCACAATACCCTCTCACTCAATACTTAATGCATCTCTAAACATTGTTAAACCATTTAAATAAATAAACAGTATTAGAAGGAGGGTGATAACCTTTAGTCTTTCAGTACATTAAAAATAGAAGTATTAGACTGCAGAAATAATCATTAACTGAATTATTGATTATTGGAAGATACTTCCTGGCATACATTTTTACATTTAATTGCAAATGAATTTTACCAAAATTGTTGAGAAAAACTCAACAACCAAGTAGATTGTAAAGTATGTGTAATATAAATATATATTTAGATTTTTTCCAAGTCTAATTTTAAGATGGCTACTATGTTTATAAAGTATCTAACCAGTTATCTATTATTTTCTTGTGTATGCTTATTCTTGAAAAACCAAATATTTTTATATTTCAAATATTCTGTAAAGTACATTTTCTAAAACATAGATACAAAATATGATTAAAATTAATTAGTTTTTAAATTTTTTAATACTTTTAGAACTTGGCTTCAGATCGTTTCTCAAACTTTATTAGTATCTATAAAAGTCAGCTGGAACAGAGCTAGCTTTATTTTGTCCTTGTCCACCATTATGGTATCTCTCACAAAAAGAAAGTGACATAAAGGTGAGCTCAGTGGTTCTCAGCCACTGACATGGCAACGCATCAGAATCGCTAGGGCTAGATCCATGCCAGATTCTCCAGGTGATTCTGGTCAGTGGTCAAGGTGGAGAACCACTGACTCAGTAAACAGAAGGCATGGCTAGGCAAGTTCCTTACACATTCCCTCGTGTTGCTTAGAGAGTAAGTCAGAACGAATACTTCTTGTGTTTAGATGTAACACCACCAACAAAAATACTACTATTGCGTTTCTTCACCTTTCATTCCTTCTGAATGAGCGACAGGAATGAGCGACAGCCCCTGTCACCACCCATGTAGGAAAAGCCAGGTTCCCATTCAGTATTCAAAAATACTAGGAAATATAGGAAATCTTTCTTTCACTGCAGCTAAGTTGTCATCCTGTGTGTTCTCTAACAGATTTTTATGCGTGTTGGAGAGGCCAGCCAAATGAATCCTGACATATCAATCTCTCAAACACCTCAGAAACCAGAAAGCAAAGAGCACAGTAAGCTTCATTCCTCCTTTCCCATTCTCCTTTCTAGTATTTTATGCTAATGTAAAGAAAAGGATCCTTCATTTACTCCCACAAGGAACATCAAAAGTGTAACACTATGAGGTTGTGTCAAAGTAAGATCCAGATGGAAAAGCATTTAGAAAATGAAAGCTGTTCACTCCAAAGATTTGCAAGGATGCCTTTCTTCAGAAAGGCCAGCTCAAGGCTCTGCTTCTCTTAGGATTCAAGCTAGAAAGGGTGACCATTTTTTTGTTTGTATCTCATTATGCACAGTATATTCTCCTGACTGCAAGATGTGACAGGTATATCCTAAACCTGTGCAGCAACCGCACAGTTAAATTGTGTTTCTGGTTGAGCCTAGGCATGTCTCCTGTGATGGTAATTTTGAAATTCAATTACATTACATAAGATGAACTCTGAATGGGGAAAAGATTGGTTATTACTTAGAAGGAAATCTTGGTGCTTTGGTTCTTTGATAAAGGCAAATTAAAATATTTTCCATAACCACATGGCAGTATAAATTTCAAATGGATCAAGAATTCAAATTTAAAAAATAAAATCATGGAAAACCAAGGAAAACCACTGTGGATAATTGCTTTATAACCTCCAAGTGTTTTGCTATGAGTCCAAATCTAAACACCATATAAGAAAAAATGATAAATTCAACTGTAATAAATGATCACAAATATGCATGACATAAAATATAGGCAATAATTTTAAAAAACAAATAACAGACTGTACTAAAATATTTAGCAGATTCTACCAGGCGCTGGTGGCTCCCGCCTGTAATCTTAGCTACTCAGGAGCTGAGATATGAGGATCACGGTTCAAAACCAGCCTGCTCAGGAGATTACTATCTCCAATTAACCACCAGAAAAAGCATAAGTGGCACTGTGGCTCAAATGGTAGAGCACTGCCTTGAGCTGAAGAGCTCAGGGACAGTGCCCAGGTCCAGAGTTCAAACCCCATGACCAAATAACAATAATAATAATAACAACAGATTCCATATACAGGGCTAATCTGAACATACTAAAAGTTAATTAAGATCTATATGAATCCATAAGAAAAATACCAACAAGTAATGGGAAAAAAGGAATAAAATTTGGCTCTAAAATTTATACACTTCATTCATCTCAACTGCAACAGCAATAATAATAACCTAAATATCACTATAGTTTTTTATTTTTATTTTTGTAGTGCTGAGGATCTTGCACTGGGGATCCTGTAGTCCTGGTGATCAAACGCAGGACCTTGCACATGCTGAGACAAACGATATACCACTAAATTATATGCCAGCCACAACATGTATAGGTCTTAAAACAATCCTATGAGGTGTTTATTATTCTCTGCAGTACATAGAAGGACACAGATATACCAAAAGGCATTTATCCAAGGTACTGGAGTTGGTAAATGATGGCGCCTGAATTTCACCCTGAGACTGGGTTCCAGACTCTGCACTCTTTACCATTAAATATACTTCCACTTTAACAGGAGAAAGGGTCTCATGGGTTCAAGTGATGCTCTAGAAATACGCTTTCTGATCAGGAAACCTAGTAGCTAATTGAGCTGCCCACCACCCAAATGAATAAAGTGTCTCTGCTGAACACCTGCACTGCATTTTCACCTTCTGCACTCACTTCTTTGGCTTCCCCTTGGTCTCCATTTTTCAAAAACAACTCTCCATCCCTGTTCCTCCTCAGGTCTTCGGTGTCACTGCAAGTATACAGAGCTCATCATAACAATGTGGTGTTTGAAATGGGCACTATTTAGAGTTGTGTGGCTATATTTTCCCCATATTCCTGTTAATTCTAATCACCACTACAATATTGAGGTGGTGCTTCTGAAGAGATTAGGTCATAAGGTAGTGTGCTCATGAATGGGTTTAGCAACCTTATAAAATAGGTCTAAGAGAAAACAGCCATCTCTCCTGCCACATGAAGACATAGCTGAAGGAATCATCTACATACAAGAAAATGGGCTCCCATAAGACATGTAATACATCAATATCTCTACCCATTTCCCAGTATCAAGAACTGAGGAAAAAATATTGTTTCTACTTGGATTTTAGCATATTGTTTTAGCAGCCCAAACTGACTAAGACAAGGATCATCAAGAGAAAATAGATTTCATTACCTTGTTCTACTTCACCAAATAATGTGGCCAAAGTGCATTATCATACCACATTTTTTATAAGAGTTATTTTGTTCTGCGTCTTAAATAAACATAACCTTTTCTGGAAATAGCCTAAATAAAACACTCATAAATATTTAATTTTTAAAGAAATTTGTCCATGTTATTTCTTCAGATAAGGCCAACTTTTAAAAATTCTTGAAATAAATTATTTTAGAAACTATCCTCATACACAATAAGTAGATAATTGGTTCCTTAATAAAGCTACTTTACAAAATATGCATAAGTAGGAAGCAACTCACCCTTAAAATGCTTTAATTACTTGGCTAGAAGGGAATTTTGGATTCTCCTTTAAAAAAAATGAAAACACTTATTTGGCCCCAGAGTATATATGCTCTTTTCTGAGAGAATTTCAAATACATTTTAACTTTAGTAACAAATATAAAGTTCAAACTATTTCCTGCATAATGTAAGTCAACAAAATATGAAAAGAAAATAATAAGGATATGTTTACAAGTATGATATAAAATAGCACACAAATTAAAAGGGTGCGACTCTACCCAGTAACAGCACAAAAAGAAAAAATCAAGAACTTTTTTAAAGGTACTATTTTATTTCAAGAATGTTTTTAGAAAAGGCATAAATGAGTGAAAGTTTTATGATACACTCAAGTCCAGAGGGCACATTGTCCTGTAAGTGAAGACAGTGAATCATGGTCTATCTTAAAGAGTCCTAGTAAAAATTGTCATGAACAAATACAGCACTAGATGAATTAAGAAACCAAAGTTAGTGCTTCTGTTAGAAAGGATCACAGAGAACATGGTGTTGTGTGATAATATGTTAGTCTATCTTCATGCCATAAATGATGTATTAAAATGCAGTATTTTTTGAAGTTGAGCTTGACCAGGTAACTTTTCTTTGGCTAAGGAATGCTAACAAAGGTGACAGTAGCAAAGGCTACCTGTACTTTAAAACTGGACCATTATCAGTCATTTGTTCCAGGATCAGGGGATTCACATGGGACAGATCTGAACAACTGAAACTTTGACACAAACTCAGATGAACCCAGACTGAAACACAGCTGCCCAGGCCCCCGCTCCCAGCCTGGGACAGCTGACCCCAATTTGTTTTAAGCCACTAAGATTTTGAGTTTGCTTATCATGCAGCATTACTGTGGTAAAAGGTAACTGGTGATGGGTTTGAGACTGGGGCATAAAGATGGATAAAATTTAAGTATGGGAGCCAGGAGTGGAGGTATAATTTCTGTATTTTTAGCACTTGAGAGGCTGAAGCAGGAAAAGTCTCAAGTTTGAAGTCAGCCGAGTTCCAAGCCAGCCTGGGCCATAGATAGGGCCATGATGCCCTATCTCAAAACAAAGAACATAAGAGGGAAGTAGAATTTAAATAATTGAAAAAGAAAATGGAATCATGTGAATAAAGACATCCATCTCATCAGTCACTCACTCATGAAGGCCTGTCTTTCTTTGTAATATTTCTTATATTTAATCATTTTTTCTATTCTAACTACTCTAATCCTAGTCAAATGTATCTTCATATCACAACTATTATTTCAAGGGTCTTCTAGAAAATCTTCCTCTGCTGTTTCTTCATATTCTTCTATATATAAAGTCTCTGAATTAATAGTGATGATACTGAGGCTGTGAAATCACTGAGAAACCTTCAATGTACTACTAACTCGGATGTTCACTCATTCCCTCATTTCAGTGTATGTCTTCAGAGCATACATAAAAACCTAGCAATCAGAAATCCAAACCAGACACGATCCCTCTCCCAAAGGAACCTAAAAGCTCAAGTAAAGAAATTAAGTGTGCCTTGGCCATAAAGCAAGTCTGTGAAAGATGTGTGAGACCTTTGAGCTAGGAACAAGAGCCTTCTCAAAAGATGGATAATCTAAACATGCTTGCTTATTTTGATTCTGAATATAGAAATTAATGGCAGGAAGATGATTTACAGTCAGGTGAGACTCAAAGGTAATTGAGAGTGACTACATTAACAGCAGTGCAGGACAGAATCAGAGGCACTTGTGGGAAAAGAGATGGTACCTGTAGCTCTCCCTAGCTTTCACTTGCAACATGCTGTCATTGTTATTTCTACTATAATTTAATAAGTCAAACTGCAGGATTGAATAAAACATAGGGACACTTTATACATTAAAGTATAAGCCCAATCTTCACAGCAATATGAGAAAAATAGGAGGGGGAAAACACCAGCAAACCAAGAACCAAGGGTACTTTTCATTATTGCTTCTACTTGTCCCTGACCTGGTTCACCAGCCTGGTTCCTGTAAACAATGACCATGCAAGCACATGCATGCTAATTAATTGTGTGTGTATGTGTGTGTGTGTATGTTTGTGTGTATGTATACACAGAGAGAGAGAGAGGCCTAGTCCTCTCAGAAGCAAAATGCAGGTCATATTCCCTGGCTGTTCCTACTTTACTGTCATGATTAAATGATCTATATGAAAGCAATTCCTAATCTGAAAAAAAAGTGCTGCAGAAATTCTAAGCATTTCTATTTAAACTAAGAGGCAGCAGGTTTTGCACAATGCAAAACACAATTTATCATAAATGATCATGAACTTCCTTAATAGTTCTTTAGACAAGCTTCATAAATTGATATCTATGTTCATTGTAGTTCAAAGCTCAATTTCTGATCATGTCTGTTAAGACATGTCTGATCAGTGTCTGATCATGTCTGATAACCCAGAAATGGATTATACAAGGAAACGGGGGAAAAGTTCACAAAAAAGTGCTTGTTGTTAAAATATATTATAGAGCACATGATCTCTTAAAGAAAAAAGAAAGCTGAAACAAGATAACATAAAACTATAAAGCAGAGTTCCAGAAAGAAATGGAAAAGACAACTAAGAATCTTTAAAAATACCTACAACAAAAAGCAACAATAAATAGAATAGATATGAATTCAACAGTCAGGAATACTAAAGAGAAGCTGGAGAAAAAATTCAAAGCAAAATGGAAAGGAATTAAAAACTAATTATGTAAGAGTTCTAAGGTCAGATTTTTTAAATACCTAACATTTCTATAATAAGTATAATCTCTAAAATAACTATTCAGAAATAATTAACTGAGTAAATAAAATAGACCAAAAAAATTAAATATAATGAAACTAACACAAACTGTTTTATCAAAGAGGTCTATTAATCTCACATAACAATTTTTTTCTGCTAAGGTTACTTTTAAAGGTACAACAGGGACCACAAAAATAGTAATACAGAAAAACCAAATCCCAAACATAGGTTGCTATTAAACATCCAGAACAAAGAAAGATCATAGGGTATTCAAAGAAGAAAATAGGTAATCATATAGAAGGTAAAAGGATGAAGTTGACCTATACCTTCTCTACAGACACATGCAATAACAGACATTAGCAAAAGATTGAAAAAGCTAAGGGAAAAAGAAATACCCAAAGACCTTATACCCTACCAAGTTGCTTATCAAGTATGAAAGAAGTAAATAGACATTCTCAAACTTTCACAAAACAAGGCCATAACCCTTCTTGAAACATTATACTATTAAAAATTTCAAAACAACTAACAAAATAATGACACAGGGTTCCGTAAAATAGTAGAGAATGGGATTTAAGATTAAACATCAATTAGAAATTTCATAACAGAACGATGTAAAATCTAACAACCAAAAACTGTAAGATGGGAAAGAGCAAATGAGATGTGGACTCATTTCCTCATTGTTTACATGAAAAAGTCAACTGCCCGTGGCATAAAATGGACATATTATCAATAGAACAAAAGAGAGAACTCAAAAAAGGTGCTAAAATCACATATTGAAGAAATGCTGGCATCTTCAACAAATAGTGCTAGAAAGACTAGAGAAATCCATGTCCCAGTCTGAAACTAGATCCCTGTCTCATGCTGTACATAACTCAAGTCAAATTGGATCAAAGGCCATCATGCAAGACTCAAAATGCTGAAATTGCCAAGGAAAGACATAGGAAAAACCTTTCAAGATACAAGTATAGGCAATGACTTTGAATAGGATGACAAAAGCACAAGAAATAAAAACAAAAATTGACTAATGGTAATGCATCAAATTAAAAAAAAATAGCTAACGAATGATTAACCAAAGAGATAGTTTGAAAAATGAGAAGAAAATGTTGCCAACTATTCATCAGATAATTCTAATATTCAGAATATATAAAGCACTAAAAAGTTATAATAAATTAAGAACAAATAATACAATCAACTAAATGCATAAATGAACAAAGAGTTCCCCAAAAGGTACAAACAACAATAAATACAGAGAAGAATGTTCAACATATTTTGCTATTGGGAAAACACAAATCAAAATGACATGAGATTTCATCTCACCCTAGTCAGAATGGCTGTCATCAAAAAAAAAAAAAAAATAACAACAAATGTTGGCCAGGATGTGGGGAAAAAGAAAGCCTTATACAAGATAGTGAGAATGTAAATTAGTGCAGTCACTATGAAAATCAGTATGGAGGTACCAAAAATCTAAATGAGGAGTCCCATATGGCCCAGCAATGGCACTCCTGGGTACATACCCAAAGAGTTAAAGTTCACATGCTCCAGAGATTCTTGAATGGCTGTGGTTAGTATGGCACTATTTATAATAAGAAAGTCATGGAATCAGCCTAGGTGTTTATTTACATATATTTACATATGTTTATGTATATATCTATATGAATATATGGCATATATATAAGAAATATATATTTACATAGACACCATAGAATATTATTCAACTTTAAAGAAAACTAAAATCAAGTTATTTGTAGGATGATGGCACTGGAGATAACCATATTAAGTGAAATAAACTGGACTAAAAGAGACAAATATTGTATGTCTTTTCTGATACACAAAATCTAGGTTTAAGAAATAAAGGAGAGGCTGGGCGCCTGTGGCTCACCGCCTGTAATCCTAGCTACTCAGGAGGCCGAGATCAGGGGATCAAAGTTCAAAGCCAGCCCGGGCAGGAAAAGTCCAGTGAGACGCCTATCTCCAATAAACCACTCAAAAAACCATGGCGTGGCACTGTGGCTCAAGTGGTAGAGCACTAGCCTTGAGCTGAAGAGCTGAGGGACAGCACCCAGGCCCAGAGTTCCAGCCCCACGACCCACAAAAAAGAGAAAGAAAGAAAGAAAGAAAGAAAGAAAGAAAGAAAGAAAGAAAGGAAAGGAAGGAAGGAAGGAAGGAAGGAAGGAAGGAAGGAAGGAAACTCAGGCCCCGGTGGTTAGTACTTGTAATCCTAGCTACTCAAAGTGCTGAGATCTGAAGACTGTGGTTTGAAGCCAGCCAGGACAAGCAGTCCTTGAGACTCAGCTCCAATTAATCACAGAAAAAGCTGGAAGTGGTGCTGTGGCTCAAGTGGTAGAGTGCTAGCCTTGAAGGAGAACCTCAGGGATAGCACCCAGGCCCTGAGGACTAGCAAAAGGATGAAAGCAAAGAGGAGAGTTGAGAGGAGAGGAGGGGAGTTGAAAGGGAGGGGAGGAGAGGGGTGGATGAGGGGAGGGGAGGAGGGAAGAGAGGAGGGGAGAAGGGAGGGAGGAATGGAGGGAGGAAGGAGACAAAAGAGTAGAAAGGGAACTATTTGGGAAGAGGAAAAGGCTGGGGGACATATAAGAGAGCAATAATGGCGGTGACTATGATTCAAGAACATTATATACATATATGAAGATGCTATAGTGAAATTCATTATTTTGTAAATTTAATGCAAATAAATTACAAAAAGAAAAAATTCTTGGGAAGGAATTTGGTGTTGTCCTTCAGGAAATTTCTTCAAAGAAAAATTATTCAAAGTAGAGAAAAACATTCAAATTTGATAATCATGGATATATACATATATATGAGGGTGGTACCAGAGTTTGAACTGGTGATCTTCATTAAAAATGGCACTGGGGCATGGCTCAAGTTGTATAGTTCTTGCCTTAGAAGATAAGAGATGTTGATGTGGCTTTGTTTTGCACTTTTTTTGTTGTTGGTGGTGGTGATGGGGCTTGAACTCTGGGCCTGGGCACTGTCCCCCAGCTCTTCAGCTCAAGGTTAGCCCTCTACCACTTGAGCCACAGCCCTACTTCTCATTTTCTTTTTTTCTTTTCTTTTTTTTTTGTTGGTCGTGGGGCTTGAACTCTGGGCCTGGGCGCTGTCCCTCAGCTCTTCAGCTCAAGGCTAGTGCTCTACCACTTGAGCCACAGCGCCACTTCCGGTTTTCTGGTGGTTTATTGGAGATAGGAGTTTCACAGTCTCTCCTGCCCGGGCTGGCTTTGAACTGTGATCCTCAGATCTCAGCCTCCTGAGTAGCTAGGATTACAGGCGTGAGCCACCAGCGCCTGGCCCACTTCTCATTTTCTGGTGGTTTATTGGAGATAAGAGTCTCATGGAATTTCCTGCCCAGGCTGGATCCTCAGATCCTCAGATCCTCAGATCTCAGCCTCCTGAGTAGCTAGGATTACAGGCATGAGCCATCAGTACCCAGCTTGTTTTGCTTTATTTTTAAGTAGTTTGTTTTATCCCTTGTAGTTTTATTTTCGATGAATTCTTTTTAAAATATCGGTCTTGTAAGTCAAACTGAAACATAAAAAATAGTAAAGATGACAAGAAGTAAAGAGAATTATCCTAAGATTTAAAACAAGACAATAGATAGTAGTGTGATAACCAGTATTAAGCTTGCCTTGGATCTTGTCTTCCTAGTGGCCAAGGTAAGACAGGATGACATTATCTGTTCTTGGTATATAGTCAAAGAAACAAATGATCTTGGAGGGAAAAGAGACAGCCATTAACTGAGTAGCTACTGAAGGAAAGCAACAACCAATCAGTTCAGACCAGCTTTTAAGTAACAGTAACTGAGCTCTTTATTTTAAAAGAATGATGAGATAAATATCTCTTGGAGTAAAGATTGGGACACTGGAAGGCAAAGGACTGAGAAGGCAGAACACATGTTCTCATTTGGACATCACCACTGACTAAGTTGTGTGACCTCAACATTAAGTTACTTATTTGGCCTTCCTTACTGAAGAATGATGGAACTACATGAAATACACAATACAGGGATTGATATATGGTAGTGATACCCAAGCATGGTAAATCTTGTTTTCTGGTAGTATAGAAACAAAACCAAGAAGGATAAGCACAATTGTAAGGAGCTTATTTAGCAAAGGGAAAGTAAAGGCCACTCAGGACAGTTGTTCACTGTGTGACCAGGGACTGGCTGTTAACCACAAGCTCAAGTCCACTGAGGGCCACCATAGAGCTCCTAAGCTCTTCAGGAGACAGGTTGAATTTTCATGTCAAGAGCATGAGCTAGCTCAGTTCTGTGGCCCTGCATTCTTACTATTGATAGAGTTCATGCCAAGTCATACCATGACCAACAACATCAATTCTAGTATTTTTGAATAAATGATGGGCAAGATAAGAATCTATGCAAAACATTTCTTAACTTGATTCTTGTTTTACACTAATCTACATTCTAGTTACTTTGAAGATCTTTATTCAATTTGAAATGGAGCAAACATTTTAAACAAAATAAGGAATTGAAACCAACAAAACTTCAAAACAACAGCTCATTGAACATTCTAGCTACTATTAAAATTATAATTGTAAATCCTAAATACACCTAGCGAGGCATTTTGCAACTCAGACTTCCTTTGGAAATTCTAATTTGTTTTCTTGTGGAGAGCTGCGGGAGCCCCGACCAAAGATGGCTGCAAAAGCAACATTGTAGCTAAAATGGCAGGGCCGCGTGGTGCGGCTGTGACCTAAGATGGCGCGGGCTCCCGCCTTCCGTCTTCCTCGTGAAGAGTGCTCTCTGTAAAAAACAACTCCTTATATGGCTATGACTTGGCTCCTAGTTTGCTTCCGTGTTTGCAGCCCTATCAGTATATGCCACGTGGCGCTTCAGGATTGGCCATCCAGGAGACTTATAACCGGAGCGCGGGGGCGGATGGGGAAGAGAAAGAAGGAGAAACAGGAAGAAGCAGGAAGAAGCGGGCAGGAGAGAAGTAGGAGAAAAGAAACTGTAAACAAGGTCCTGAATAAACCGCCTGAGAGAAGAACCTGTTGTCGCGTCATCCTTGCGGGTCGAGGCGGTCGCGACATTTTCTCTTTTGACAACTTAAGACTGTAAGGTCCGCCCCTGATGGTGAGCAGACTCCACCCTCCCTCCATCAAAGTCTCCAACCCAGTACCTGTGTTACCTAGGCAACTGGCACACCTGGAAGGGGTCACATCTGCATCTGCTGAGGTCACATCTGAATTTGATGTGGCCACACCTTTCTCCACCCATACCCTAGATAGAGCCTAGCCCAGGCCCAGATGCTCTTTTTTCCCAGCTCTCTCTCTTTTCCAGCTCTTTCCTGGCTCTCTCTCTCTTTTCCCAGCTCTTTCTTTTCCAGCTCGCTCTCTTTCCCAGCTCTCTTTTGCAGGTCTTTCTCAGGCCTTTCCCAACTATGTGGAGGGCCAATATGGCCTGGTGCCAGCAGAACGATGAATAAACCTACCCCTTACCTGAATACATTTGCATGGTGTGGTTCTTAGCTACCTCTTTTTAAAAACCTAACAAAAACAAGCATAATAAATTAATTATATCATTATTTTGAAAAACAGGGACAGAAGATATATAAAATAATCTCAACCAATTGCAGTAGCTATCTCCCTTGATACATCAAGTTATTCTTAGGCAGCTTCATACAGATGAGTGTGATACTATAAATAATTATACTCACAAAAAGAATTTTCATACTTTCTAATACTTGTAAGCTTGTCTTTTTTAAGTACTGCATGTATATATGAATGAGTAAATGAATGAATGGAGTGGCTACGGACAGGCAATGTGATAGGCTAGTTACTAAGAGACAGAACAAGGTGAATGCCCTGAAAATCCGCAGTTCAACAGAAAAGAAATACATGAATGGCTATTCATAAATCAGTTTACTAAGGGCCTCTGGAAAGCTTTTAAATTCTACAGATCAAAGTAGTTGGAGTTACCAAAGTACACTTCAAATACAGGTTTGTCTTTAACTTCCAAAAGAAAAAGGTAGAGGATACAGGAAGCCACAGAAGTGAGCAGAGAATGTGTAAAGCCAAGGAGAAAGCTAAATATTTAGAACCATGGAATACAGGATGATCCTCACCAACTTACACAAAAATGCTTACTTGCTTACTATGTATATATAAACATGCACAATATGATGAAAATATAGGCTTCTTAGGGATTTTCCTATTTTCTATAATGTTGTGCTCTCTGTCCATCTGAGAATCAGAGGGGTCAAGAGAAGGCCTTTCCATAATGCCTCTGTATTCAAATTGTCTTCTCAAATCTCTTCTTAGTCTCTTCTGACTCCCTACTCAGCCAAATTTCTGAAAAGCCTAGTTGAATATAGTGTCTACATTACTAGTTGAATATAGAATCTATATTACTTCCATTGTCAACACAAGTAATTCGATTTCACCCTCTACTACCCACTCAGACTGCTGGGACTAATGGTACTCCACCCACTGTCCATCCTTCATTACCTACCTGGCTTAGACCCTCAGATGGAGTTGGTACCACTGAATGTTCCCCTTTCCACAGTGATTGCTATATATTTCTAGCTCATCCTGCCAATGGTTCTTCAGTCTTTGTGGGTGGACTCTCATTCTGTCTTTGGCTCTGATAAGTCTGTAAATCTTCCCTTTGTTGTTTTTGTCCCTCCACATGCTTTCCTAGGTTACTTCATGTATTGACTTTAATATCATCAAGTCATTAAACCTATACTTTTAGACTAGGCCATTCCAGAAACCCACATTAACATGGTGAATTATCTATAGGAATCACTTCAGTGCCTTCAAAATCCCCCAGTCTCAAGCTGCCCAAACTGAATTCATTCTTGTCTTTTGCTGTTAATCATATCGCAATAATTTCTCTTATCTTTCTAAGAGTCAATATCTGGAAAAAGGTACTATTCTCACTAAATCTTCTGTTAATGGTAACGACATAGTTTTATTTATTCAGATGTTAAATTCACTATAATTTGAGACTCATATTGAGTGATATGAATGCTACAAAAAAATCTAATGAAGTTTCTTAATTTTAAAGAGGATCAGATACCTTTTATCCAAGGTTTTGTTACATATAAGTGTAAGGTAATGTTTACATAATGATATATATCCATATTGCTCCATATTTTAAAAGTCTTTACATTTACTTTTATAAGGGAGTATAATTTCCATACTTGCATGCATTACAACATGGCATGGTAGATGGCCTCATGGCAGAAGTTTGTAGAAGGGGAATAAATCACATGTTGAGACTGTAAGCCAGAGAATGGGAAAAGAGCCAGTCTTCTACGGGATTACACATAGCATTAGTGCCTTCTAAGGATGATACCCCCATGACCTAACTAACTCCCTCGAGACCCGATGTTACAAAGGTTTCACCATATTGCACACTAGAATCCCTTTAAGAGATCCAAATCACAGCAAGTGGTAGGAGCAACCATTGCCACCCAATACCTTCCTATATTTTTAGCTGCACATAATTTTCTGCTAGGTGCATAGTTACACAGACAGATAAATTTACCTTTTCTCTTAACTTCACCAACCTGGCTGGTCCTAATCAATGTTTACTCAAATGTTTTATTTTCCAAGAGCTATTTCACACAATTTATTTTTTAACTTAGAATCTCAGGGACTGAAAGATGAATTTGGAGATGATACTTTGGTAAGAGGACAATGCTGTTTCTTTTCTGTAACACTTAGGAATAATGTACAGTCACTTTCCATGAGAATGAGCTGCCTTCAGAAGTTTTTCTTGAATCTATTATGCATGTGAGTTTTGCAAAAGGCTTTTAATTAAATAGAAAACTGATATAAAAATTAAAAATCAAACTTAGTGAATGAGGTTTGACAACTATAGCCATGAAGATACCAGAGCCCCAATCAATACACTTAAAACGGAGCTGATAAGCCCAGTTCTAGTGGCTTTTGCTACTCAGGAGACTAAGATTTGAGGATCATGGCTTGAAGCCAGCCCAAGCAGGAAAGTCTGTGAGACTCTTATCTCCACTGTACACACACACACACACACACACACACACACACACGTGTCATAAGTAGAGCTGTGGCTTCAGTGGTAGAGCACTAACCTTGAGCAAAAAGGTCAGGGATAGAGCCTAGGCCCTGAGTTCCCAGGACCTGAATTCAAGTCCCAGGACTGGCACAAAAAGAGAGCTAACAAAATGAGGAAACAAATAAAAAAGCAAGATTATGATTTTTCATTCAAATTAGTTGAATACACATTTTACCAATTAAAAGAATGAACATTCCAAAAACCACTGTGCAATTCTCCAATTAAAATAAAAGCTAAATTCAAGTTGGCATTCCACCTATCTCCAGAATCTCAAGCTACGAATATTAATTATTTATTCTTAAATAATCTTATAGAAATGCATATTTACACCATAGAAGATAAAGTAAATTTTTCCCCTTAAATCTTAATGCACAGTTCTTTGGCTGCTGATACTGACTTTTGATTTATTTTCATCACTAAAAACACAAAGTCTTTTTCTGTTAAAATCAATATTCATCTGCAGAATAAGAAAGTGATTTCTTTAAGATAACTTCGATGTACTCTGAGTTGTTAGTCAGAAAGTATTTGTTAGACCGGAACAGTCTTGTATACATTTCCTGTGACAGTTTGCTTTAAAGATTTCATAATTGAAAATCTATTCATTTCTTTTGGAAATTGGACAAGTATGAAATATCTAATTTCAGCAAATTCATTTAGTATAATAGGCTAATTTAAATTATAAACTCCCTTTCATGTTCAATGAAATGAAATTTAAAATATAACAATGTTTTTAGATGGCACTAAATCAAAGTGATTATTTTCTCTTTTAAAAGTACTAAGAAAATAAATTCAGACATAGGTAATGAAATTTAAGACCACGTTGACAAAAATACATCCCCAGTAAGATTTTCTGTTTTTGAGGGTTTCATAATTTTGATTTTGCCAGCAATCTAGGGCTACTAAATAGGCTTCTGCTCGCTACCTTGGAATTTTATTCTCAGTCTGGTTGCCTTCCTGATTACTAAGTCTTTCTAAATTAGAGCAAGCAATTTCTCTTTGTTTTACCTAATATTTGAAAATGGCAAAAAAAAAAAAATCCCCTGGGTCACTGAAAATTATCCTTTCATTCCAGCCGCCTGTTTCAAGTCAGTCAAAACATTCCAGACTTCAAAAGGAAGTTCTGCCTTCTTAGGCCGTTTTGGTGTCCGTCTTTGGTTGGCCTAGGAGGGATCGGTTATTTGGATAAATTAATTTCTGGAGCCTGCTGGCCTTCGAGAAGACCTCAATGTCTGACTGCAAATTAGTTCTACTGAACATGAAGAAATCCCTGGACAGGCTAGAAGAAATAAATGGTGATAAAATCTAATATTACAATGTTTGTAATGTGATTTTATTCTGCTGTGTAGCTTGTAAGCACGGTTAATGTTGAATTAAGTATTTTAATTTTTTTTTTTTTTTAGAAAGGGGCATGAAAGCAGAAAATCAGATCAATACCCAACTCACAGCACAAAAGGCTAAAAGCCAACTTTATAATAAAACCTCCAGCAGGAATCTTTTAGAACAAACAAAAATGTCCCAGTTTTTTTTTCCACAAAATCAACGTGGTATTTACATTGCAGATACAACCCGCCCCCCCCACCCCTTTTCCCCCAGGCAGGAAGTCACGCAGTGGAATTGCGCCTTAGCAGGATTGTGATGAACTGTGATGGAGCCCCCAGTACAGGGCAGTACAAGTGCCTCACGAAGCCTCTCCCGAAGGAAGAGGAGCCTGCCAGCCAAAACCAACAAACAGGGCCCCTCAAGCGGAACAATGGTCCAGAAAACTCAGCAAAAAAGAAAATAAACTTCCTTGGCAGTTTGTTTTTTGACTGTTAAGAGCTTAGCTACAACTCTATCAAGATTTTTAAGAAGGTAAGAAACTTCACACATACTGCTTTCTCACAGCTGCTTTGGAGTTGAGAGTGCAAATTTATCATCTTGTCTTGCCATGCCTAATCCGCTTTAAGGAGATACTTGTATCTTTTCTTTCCAAAGTAAACAGAATCACACCTCAGAGAAAGAGATGAAGAATGCTTCCTTTCCTACTTCCACAGCCCCCGCCCAGGGTTCAGCTAGATTGAGTGGAATCTAGTTCCTTATTCCCAGCCACATCACCACATCACCTCACTTCTCTAATTCTATCAAAGAGTTTGAAGATTCTATCAAAAGGTAATGAAGATCGGAAATACTGAGGAAAGCTGTGAACAAATTTTAGATTCCAATTCCATCATATCTACATTCAAATTAATGATGTTAAAATACGGTATGGTCAAGATTTAAGAAAGAAAACAACGTGTGTCTTCTAAAACTTAGTAAGGAACTATTGTGTTTTTCTTTTCTGTGAGCTACAAATAATATTCTGGTTCACAAAGGCTCATAAATCTCAGCTTGTCATTACATTTGAAAGATGTTTTATGAAATATTTATCACCAGACTGGGTATAATAATGATTCCTCCAATCCTCCATCCTGCACTTAAATTCCCTCTTTAAAAACACTTGTTTTTTTTTTCATTGTTGTTGTTTTTTATAATTCAAACTGCTTTACATAGAGTGGTATCAAAGAATACAATATAGTTAATAGATGAAACTAAATATTAAACGTGAGTATATATAGTGTAATTAACAAGTAATGCCCACAAATATGAAAAAGCTATAAAAATACTTTCAGTCATAGCTAAAATTTTTCTTCAATATCATAGTGCTCCTTATATAAAATTAAGACCAAGATTTTGAGAACATTCATGACTTTTATTATATTTTATTTAACTATTCAGACTAATTTTTTGAAATGTGGGACATGAATGAAAAGTGATATATGTACATGTAAAGAAAAACAACCATTAAACAAACCATGCTCAAAGCAATAAGAAAGGTTCATCTGTAGATTCCCTACAGAAATGTCTAAATTCACAGAAGAAAAAGCATCAAATGATTGGAGAAATCACTATAGAGTCCCCTTCTGAAATATTTAAAGGGACACTGCCAGTCCTGTGGCCTGGGTGCTGTTCCTGAGCTTCATTTGCTCAAGGTAAGTACTCTACCACTTGAGTCACATTGCCACTTCTGGCTTTTTTGCATAGTTTATTGGCGATAAGAGAGTCTTCCTGAGTAACTAGAGTTACAGGTGTAAACTACTAGTGCCTGGCTGGACCTATTTTTTTTTTAACCACCAAAATCTAAGCATGCTTCTTACCCTCCTCCTAATGTAAATTAGGTAAGCTGTGTCATACACCATAGAGCATTACTTTTCAAATATTTCAGAAGCTAGACCTTGTTTTACTTTTCTCTCATTTGTACATACTTTCATAAATTTTTCTTTATTACTTATTACCAATAAATAGTAAAATTTCACAATTTATGTAGCAAGCCATTTGAGTATCTGTTATATAAAAAAAGGAAAGAGAAAATAGGAGAAATGAAATCATTACAGTTACTGCCAAGTTAATAACCAGATAAAGTTTTTCTTGTTCAATCATGAGTCAGTATTTTTCTAGCTATTAAAAAGAATTAAGAGAGACCCAAGTGCCAGTACCCCATGCCTATAATCCTAGCTACTAGGAGGCTGAGATCTGAGGATTGCAGTTCAAAGCCAGTGCAGGCAGATAAGTCCCCATGTGACTTTTATCTCCAATTAACCACTCAAAAACTGGAAGTACAGCTATGGCTTAAAGTGGTAGAGTGCTTGAACAAAAAGCTCAAGAATATTGCATGGCCGTGTTTAAGCCCCACAACTGACCAAAAAAAGAAAAGAATTAAGGAATTTGATTGAAGGGTCCAAGGTGGGGTTGAATGATACTAAGAAACAGTACAATAATTTCCAATCAGCATGTTTTCTTTCAAAGTATATGCTAACCCAAAAGAGACAGCAGAGAGCATTATGCATTTTACTCCTGAAAGATGAAAAAACATGTGATAGTCCCACTTTCTCTCCATTAAGCAGTAGGTAAGTACCCATATGGGCACTGGAGGAGCTTTTAGAGCTAATCTAGTTTCACCTTGTCCTCCATACTGGACCTCCAATAACTCATCACCAAGTAGCACTGAGCCAAAACTGCATATGTGTACTGCTTAGAACAGTCCTGTCTACAGAGTGCCTAATGTCTTATTTATGCATTTTAGTATAGATACATAAACATCTCTAAGGACCTAAACTAATACCAAGAAAATCATCTCTGTCATCTCTTCTTGTAATTCATAGTGCTTGCTTTAAAGACTGTTGTTAAAGGGGAAATGGAGAAAGTGAACGAAGGGATGACATTGTCCAAGAATTGTACTCATTATCTGACATGGAATTGTAACCCTCCAAAGTTAAAAAAATCAAATAAAATAAACAGCATTTGTTGTTGTCAGTCAAAAAAAAAGACTGTTGTTAAGTGTAATGACTTCAAAATATATAATACATAAAGAACTTATCAGTACTATATACATTTGGGCAAACAAAACAGTTCTTGGAATAATATCTTAACTGAATTAATAACAACACAATTCATTTTTGAGCAAAATCTTAAAAGTTTTCATTAAATTATAGGTTTATAAAATTTCTCACTTTTACAAAAGACTTTACTATTTCTGATCTTTCAGATCAGGTATGCTGACTCATGACTATATTTTAAACTAGCGGGAGATAGATTATGAAAAGGATTAGGGTCCGAGGTCAGCTAAGCAGAAAACAGGGGATGCTATTTAAAAAATAGCTAAAGCAAGCTAGGTACTCGGGGCTCACACCTATAATCCAAGCCACTGAGAAGGCTGAGATCTGAGAATAACTATTTGAAGCCAGCTCAAGTAGGAAAGGCCATGAGGCTCATCTTCAATTAATACCTGAAAACTAGAAGTGGAACTGTGGCTATAAGTGGTGGAGTGCTATTCTTGATTGAAAAAGATCAGGAGCAGAATCCAGGCTCTGAACTCAAGCCCCATGGCTGAAAAAAAGTAGTATCTATGTATGATAGATAGATTCGATAGATAGATAGATAGATAGAAAGAAAGATAGACAGATGATAGATAGATAGCAAAACATGGATAAGGTTCAAGTTGTAGATTGTTTATTTAGCAAGCATGAAGCCTGAACTCAAGCCCTCACACTGTCACACATACACACATTAACTGTGTTCTCTTCAAAGTTTTTAAGGTCAGAGAGAATATTAAAAGAATTTTATATCTGTCTTTCAAGTCTGTTCAGTGTTGATTGACAGTGATTGACAGCCTCCAACTCAATTACAATTATATAGCAGGTTTCAAAAACTTTGCAACTTTGTCTTAAAGAAGTTAATACAACTCCAAGAGGGCTGAAAGTAATAAGTTATCCCAAAAATCTCATCACACCCTTGTGTGAACTAATTCTGCATGGTAACCATGGACCAGTAAGTTGTAATTCTCTCCAACATCACAAATAGCTCACAGGCTTGCTCAAAGCTTTTGTTGGCTATCATTTTGTTTTAAGGTAGAGCCTGTCTCCTGGTTTGGATACAAAAATATGTAAGGTCCACCATTCTGTGTTAAAACTACTCACCATGCTTTAGAAATTATCCTAGACAAACAAAAAAATAACCAGTTTATTTAAAAAAACTAGATGAAATTTAACAAAAAATGAAGATATATAGATCATAACTTGTTATTCCATAGAAACTGACACATTTTCTTCCTGATAATTTGGAATCTGAGCAAATGACTAATGTTTCATATAAACTGAACAAATGAACTTTAATAAAAAGATTGACTTTGTGGATGAAATTATTTTTAAGTTGTCTAGGTTCCATTACCAAGATTTTCACCACCAAGAGTTAACTATTTTGAAAACACATGCGATTAACTACACCCATAGCTAACCAATTTTAAACATTTTTGTCAAGCACATAATTTGACACACCTTCGCACAAAATATTTTTGAACCCATTTTAAAAGTTAACTCTCAATTTTCCAGCTGTGGCCAGATAAAAGTGTTGTTTTTAAATGCTTTAGAGAAACTCAGATGGCCAAATTACTAAAAAAAAATATCAGTAAGAACCTTGAACATGAATAAAGTTAAATGTGCACATGGTCATTTTTCTTTCTACCAGGAATATCTTTATCACTTAATACTTACTTATTTCAATATTTGTTTTCCTAATGCAAATATTTCCTGAGCACCATATTTTAGAATAAAATTAATTGAAATTTAAAACAAAAAAGTATTTTCCATTATGAAAAGAAGAGGAAAACTATTAGAGTATGCAAGAAGTTTTGTGGTTCAGAATTTTTTTTAATACAGACTGCAAAAACACACACACACGTGTTATTTTTTAAGATCTCTGCTTGATAAACACATAGCATTTCCATGCATGTTACTACATTGCTGAATAAAGCCTCTCACGGCCATCCTATGATTCTCACAATTGATAATACAGCTAGCTAGTCTTTGTTTCTGTGGATTCTGCATCTACAGGCTCAACCAATCCCAAAGTGAAAATATTTGAGATGAAATGACATCCATATGGAACACTTGTAGACAATTTCCCCCTTATCCTTATTACCTAAATGATACAGTATTTACAGTTATCTACATAGTCTCACTATGTTGCTCAGGCTAGTCTCAAACTAATGGTTTCAAGCTATCCTTTGATTCCTCAAATTGAAGTATGTGGGAGACACTGGAGGCATGGCTCAAGTGGTAAAACCTGCTCAAAACATATGGGAGGTTGTTCAAAGGTTCTATGCACATATTATGTGATTTTATATAAGGAATGTAAACAGCTGCAGATTTTGATATCCATGGGGCTCCTAGAACCAACCCCCTGCAGATACCCAGAGACCACTGTGTTAGTTCTGTCTTACCTGAGGGTAAAGACACTGATTGACTAAGATACCAGAGATTTGAACACATCTGGGCAGCAGCTGTATAAGGACGCTTAAACCTTCAGCTCCCTTCCAGCCTCACCAGGTTCCCTTCAGCAACCACCACAGGTATCCACTGACTCAACATGACTAAGAAGAGCACAAGTTATCTCTACTAATCTGAGAGGGGCGCACACTTCCATAGTTCTATGAAGAATTTTAGAAAAACATGGAATGCTAGTCTGATATGTTAAAAGTTTGAATCTGAAAAACTTCTTAAAGAAATTTCAAAACCTCTTTACCTATGATCATTAACCTAGTCCAATCAAAAAAAATTCTACAGTGAGCATGATTTTTATTTGCCAAAAGCACTTGAAACTTTTGATATGTGACTGTAAATTTATTTTGCCTAGTTTCATGAACTCACATAGCTTCATACCTCATACTGTCAATTTCTTTCATAATTCTAATTTTATAAAGTGAGGTGTGCAAATCAAGCCTCATGCTTTGCCAAAATTATCAGAAATTGTCAGGCCAGGTGGTAGTAGATCTACCTGTTATCCTAGCAACTCGGGAGGCTGAGATTTGAGAATTGTGGTCAAAGCCAGACTGGGCAGAAAAGTCTCATGAGACTCTTAGCTCCAACTGACGATCAAAAAAGCCAGAAGTAGGGCTATGGCTCAAGTGATAGAGTGTTAGCTTTAAGCAAAAGCTCATGGAGAACACCCAAGGCCCTGAGTTTAAGCTCCAGGGTGAGCACATAAGAAAGAACAAGAAAAGAAGAGAAAGAAAAGAAAGAACAGGAAAAAAAGAAAAGAAGGAAATAGCCAACAAATGGAGTTGCAGACAATGAGGTTTCCTAGCTGTGGTGTTTGTTTTCAGCATACCTCAACCTCCACCTTCCTGGGACCTGGCAGAGCAAGCACAGCTCAGAGCTTGAATCTGGTCTGTTTCCAAAGGTGCTTAGTTCCCTGGAGCATGTGAAGTAAAAGCTGCCAAATCAGCACTTGAGAAGATTTCTCTCTGTTTACAAAACCTCTACTCTAGGCAATTGTATTTATTCATTCATTCATTCAACCAAAACATTTGGCCCATCTACAATGTACCACATAGACCAAGAGCACTCAGGGACAGGAAAGTGGCTGTCCCTTGTTTCAAACTCTGTCCTCAAACAGCTTTGGATCCAGAAAGCAAACATACCTTCAATTTAGGCTGGACAATAAAAGAGAGAATAAAATCCATGCTAATCAGCACTTATCAAGTGAAGAAAAAGAAGTTCTGTCTGGGAGGGACAGATAAGTTGATATCTGAATAAACCCAGTCTACATAAAAATAAAAACAGCCAGTGACTGATTCTGCATGAAGCAAATATATAAAAGAGGTATATTAGCCATATTAATCATAATTATCCAAATATATATATGAACATAGTTGAGTATATAATATCTATATATATATAACAATATTTATTTACATAAATTATTTATATTATCAAGCTTCCTTTCCTGTTTAAAAATAGGCTGATGGAATCACTGCATTATTTGTCCATTGCTGTGTAACAAATTATTCTAGAACTCAGTACTTTAAAATAATACACACTAGTTCAGGGCATAACTCAGTGACCAAACCCAGGGTTCCATTCTCAGCATACCAAAAAAATAAATTAATAAAAAGTATTATCTTACGTAATTTTTGAGGGGTAAGAAAATTGTAGCAGGCTGACACTGGCTCAAAGTCTGTTCTAAGACCATACCTAGGCAGTCTTCTGGGGCTATGGTCCTTCAAGGACAATCTGCTTGCAAGATGGCTTAGTCATGAGATTGCTATAGAAGATCTTAGGTCCTAGTCATCTGGACTTCTCTGAGTGTCCCCACATATGGCAGCTGGCTTCCGACAGAGATACTGAGACCTAAAAACAAAGCTGGGAGGAGTCACATCCACAGACCATCTGACTCTTCTGTCTTTAGGAGTGAGTCACTAAGTCCAAACCTCATTCATGGGGGCCATCTCAAGGAATTTCATCCAGAGACAAAATCTTGAAGTCACTACCAACACATTTTGGAGATTGGATACAAAATGGAGAATAGCAATATCTCATTGTTATTTTAGGTATCTTCTAAAGATAGGAACAATGGATATGGCATTACAAATAAAGAGATTCAGGCCTCAAAGATCCTAATCCCCACATTCATGTCTATATATAGATAAATAAATACTAAAGTTGTATCGCTAGTAGTATTTATTCATAGTGAGTTGGAGAAGGTTGCATAAAATAGCAGGCAAGCAGAATACTGGGTTGTAGAGATCTATCACATTGAGGTTCAACTGCAACTCTGGAATTGTGGAAGTGAATCACCAAATGAAGTCCTTGAGCTCACAGAAGCACTGCTTTGTTTGATGGGACCTCCTGATTAACTGTGGTAGCAAAACACAGTTATTTTATAGTGCAAACCATTTGTAATGGGCTTCCATTGTCCTGTACAATATGAGTAACAACAGAATCACAGGGAAGTAGAATTGCAAGAGGTCTCCTCTCAAATCTTCCACTTTATAAATGAAGAAGAGGAGGCCCAGAGAGAAGATGAGTCACATTGAGGAGCACAAGGATAGGCTAATGGGAAGTTACAAAAGTAGTGGAAGAAGAGGGTATGTAATCATTCACTCACCCCTCTCCCTACTGGGAGAAAACAAGGAGAGCTCCTCCTTCATTTTATTCCCACTCTTCTGAGGTCCACATATCTGTGGCAATTCTCATGTGTCAGCTGCAGAGTTAAGAACATATGACCCCAATGTGGTCCTTTACAGAAAATGTTTTTCTATTATTGTTATATTCACAGGGCCTGGTAACTCACTTTTGTGATGATTATCATCATACCCAAGAACGTTATGAACCAGAAAGGTGCTTGTTTTTTTGAAGAATTTAAACTTTCCTCCCTCTACCTCTCCCTGGTCCTCCAAAGTCCCAGAGTATGTGTCTTTACTCCGAAAAGAGTATGCATAAGAATCACTGTTTGATGATGGATAACTGTCTATTCATACCAGTCCATAGTTCTTCATCTTGCTGCTCCTGCTCTGAAGACTGTTGATCAGAGGCAGGCATGGGCACCGACTCTCAATGGTTAGAGCCTCTCTTTTCTTTCCAGCATTAGTCACAAGCAATTTCCATCTTTGTCATGCTCCACTTGTTTGGTGTACATGGGCCAAGTGAGCCTCACCAGAACACAAGACACTGGCCAGCTCAGATAAACAAACGTTTACCGAGTGTCTGCGAAGGGCTTGACATTGTGCTTGGCCCTGGAAATATAAACATGTCATTGTCCTGGCTCTGGAGTAATTTTCCTGTCTAGGTTTTATTTTTACCTAAAATATCCCATTGCTAATGCAACTTGGTAGCCAATTTGACCTTTGATGACCGGTCTCCTCCAAATTCTTAGATCATATTCCAAACTGGGTTTTCTAATATATCCAAAACAGCCCAGCCTACTCAAATGAAAACTCTTCCCCCCTCATTCCTTCTAGGATCATCTGATGTCCCAAATTGTAACCTCATCCTAACTTGGTGCATGTGTCTGTTACATCTAAATTAAGAGATAATACCATGTCCCCCTCCAAAGTAAACTATATTTTAATTGAATACTAATTAGTTGATTTTCAACACTTACTGTGTCTGTGTCTGGTATGCATGGGATAACATTAGCAATCACAGCAAATCCTGAAATGGCAAGTGCTACATGTCAGGCCACATTCTAAGCATTCTCACAGATGGAACTCGAGTCAGCCCTCACATCCACTCTTCATCAGTCTACTCACAGACACGGAATATGGTCCAGGGGAGGCCCACAGGCTTTCCCAAGCAATTGTAAGTAGTGAAACAGCGTCCCAACTTAAGGAGTTGGGCTGAGATATCCTGTGCCTTTATTCATTGTATGTCCCTCACATATTATTTCTAATCATTCAATCATAAAAGGAAGGTACTTTCATTGCCACTTTGTACATGAGGAACCAAAGCTTAGGGTTGTTGAGAAACTTGCTTACAAGCAGAGCAAAGGTGCAAGTCGGTCTGCCTGATTTGAAATGTCCTCCCCTTTTCATGAACATGACCCTATTGACTGAAGACTTGGGGTTTTATATATATTGTTTTAAAAATGCTTTGGAATATGTTATCCTATTTCTTCATCAAGAGACCCAGCAATATATGTTATTATTTCTATCTATCAAAGTGAAATTGAACTGAGAGGTGAAGATTGGGGCTGAAGGCTAACCTAGGCAAAAGTTAATGAGCTCTCATCTTAACATAATAAATACAGTATAGTGGGCACACTTGTAATTGCAGCTACATTGCAGGCAGAGGTATTAGGACCACAGACCAAGGCTGCCCTATGCAAAAATGTGAAGCCCTATCTGGAACAAACCAAGCAAATGGGCTAGGAGTATGGCTCAAAGGATAGTGTGCTTTCCAAACAAGGCCAGGAGTTTTAAAAAGGAAATAAAAGAAAAGATAAGAAAGAGTACCATGAATAGACACATAGATGACAAAACTAAAGCTGACAACTTGAAATAATTAATAAATGGACTAATGGCTTAAAGAGAAACTTCTCATAGGAAGATGTAAGAATGGCTAATAGACACATAAAGAAATGTTCAACATCTCTGGCTATAAAGAAAATGCAATTCACAACAACACTGACATTCAACCTCACCCCAGTTAGAATGGTCAATATCTACAAAACTAACAATGACAAATGTTGACATGGTTGTGGCCAAAAGGGAATTCTATTATACTGTTGGTAGGAATGAAAGTTTGTACAACCCTCTGGAAATCAATATTGAAGGTCCTCAAAAACTAAACACAGAGCTTCCCTATGACCCAGCAATCCCAATCCTGGGCATTTACCCAAATGACAAGCCAGGCTGCACTAAAGCCACCAGCACAACCACACTCATTGCAGTATTTTACCATAGCTAAGATATGGGATCAACCCAGATGCCCTCCCCTGCCCCCACCCCCCTAGTGATTGAATGGATCAAGAAGATGTGGTATATATATATATATATATATATATATATATATATATATATAAAATAGAATTCTAGTCATACATCAGAAAGAATGATATTGTACCATTCATAAGGAAATAGAAAGACTTGGAAAAAAGTATATTAAGTGAAGTAAGCCAGACCCAGAGAAACACAGGTTGCATGTTTTCTCTCATTCGTAGAAAGTAGAATGTGCTTATAAATCTATAAGTAAACATGTTGGGTGGTAAGCAAGGGGCTACAAATGAATTAAGTGAAGAAGAATAAACTGTATGGAGGGTTCAAATAGTATAATTCTTTAAAAACTCTAAGTCAAAGCCCAACAAAATAAATACTAGGTAATGGGTCCTTGCCAGAGGGGAGGGTGGGGCCAAAGAGAGAGGGGTAGAAAATGAAGGGGAATGGGGGAGAATACAGACAAGACTCTATTGAGAAATATGAAGAAATGGTGGGTCAATGTAGGGATGAAGATATTGAAGAAATGGCACAGATAAAGATGAATTGTATATACAAACTGCAAAAAAATCAATATATAATCTAAAATTTAAGAAATATGAAGGAAGGAGTAGGGTGGAAAGGGTGGGTGAGAATGTTGAAAGCAGCAACAGTGATCAAGATTATATTCATAAATTGCTCTGTTGAATGGCAACACCTATGTATAATCGCTTACAGAAAATAAAAAAAAATTAAAAGTCAGGTACTGGTGGCTCATGCCTATAATCCTACCTATTGTAGAGGCTGAGATCTGAGGCAGAACTGACCACCAGAAAACCAGAAGTAGAGCTGTGGCTCAATGTCTTAGAGCCCTAGATTTGAACATGAAAGCTCAAGGACAGTATGCAGGCCTGGAGTTCAAGCCCCACAGCAGCAAGAGGAGAGGAGGAGGAGGAGGTGGAGGAGAAGAGGAGAAGGAGAAGCAGCAGCAGCAGCAGTAGCAGCAGAGGAAGAGGAGGAAGAAGAAGACAACCAGGAGGACTGTCTGGGTTCCCTGCATCCCTTTGTTCTTAAGACTATTTCTATTTGCTTTGCTTAAGTCAGCCTAAGTAAATAAGTTCTGAAGTTATTTGAGTTACTGAGATGGAGGTGGGAAAAGCAGGCAAATAGAAATAGTTTTAGGCCCCTATTATAGCCTTTGTTTTGAGTTTCAATATATTCTTTTCTTAAAAAAAGATATGTTGAAGTCTGAAGCTCTAGTTTCTGTGAAAATGACTTTGTTTGGAAATAGGATCTTTACAAATGTGATCAAGTTAAGATGAGGTCATTGGGATGAGCCCTCATCCAATATGACTAGAGGCCTTATAAGAAGAAGACACAGACATGATAACAGAAGCAGAGACTGAAGCCAGGTTACCAGGCAAGCCCAACCCACAAACACCTTGACTTTGGACTTCCAGCCTCTGGATCTGTGGGATCACATGGTTATTGTTTTAAGATACCCAGGGTGATGTTTTGTTACAGTAGCTCTAAAATCTAGTATAGGTTTCCAATAAGATCTTCCTGTTTTACAAAATGAAATCGAAAACCACTAGATTTTATGTTATTAAATTTAAATAATCCAAAAATTTCACTTATATAAAATATCACATTTGTGGTAAAGTTGAATAGATGAAATCCTGATTTTATTTTGTAGTTTCTTAGTTTAACTTTTAACTTGGATTCTATTTATGTAAGTACTTGCAGAGACTTCTACTAAAGAGTATGCTTGTTTCTATTAATAAAATAATTATTGAGTTTTTCCATCATGGTTAAAAGTCACTTTTATTCCTAGACCCTATAAGTATAGGAATAAGGTACATACATATTTTAATGATTTCTTACAAAACTCAGCATCTTATCAAAAATTGTTACAAGCTTTTCAACTTGACCATAATTTAAAGGACACACAAGGCTGAATTTTGAGACTACATGGAGCCCTACAATATCATTATTCCCCAAAGATCTACAATACAATCAACTAATTTTTTAGATACAAGCAAATTAATCACTTGCCTTTTATAATAAAATAAATATGTTTGGGTCTCAGGAGACTGAATGCCTTTCCCTCACTCACCAGCTGCCAACATGGTCAAAAATATATTGTGCTGCTGTTTGTTGTACATTGTATAGGTAGATTTTCAGGAGATTAGATAAACTGTTTATTCCTTACTTCTAGAAATATAAAAAGTATATTCCTGGGTCTGGGAAGGTGGCTCAGTGGTAGAGTGCTTGCCTCACATGAATGAGGCCCTGGGTCAATCCCTCAGCACAGTATAAATAGAAAAGACCGGAAGTTGTGCTGTGGCTCAAGTGGTAGAGCGCTAGCCTTGAGCTGAAGAGCTAAGGGACAGAGCCCAGGCCCAGAGTTCAAGCCCCACACCCGACCAAAAAAAAAGTATATTCCTATAAAATAGTATATTATGGTGTACTTTTTAGTTTGTTTTCAAAGAACTTTTAAACACATCCATTTGAACCATAAAAGTGTGGTTTTTAAAAAAGGTGGTCCAGGCTGGTATCAAACCTGTGATCCTCCTGCCTCATCCCCTTCATTGATAACAATTGTGCGCCACCAGGACCAGCAGAAAATTGTGATTTAAAAAAAAATAAAAGAAAACAAATATTTTCATCTCTATCTTACAGCTGATGAAACTGACACTTGGAAATATGCCCCAGGTCATCCAGTAAATAAAAGATAGAACCAATAAAATATATAATGTAAAAGATATGACTCTCAATGTGGAATATGTTTACCAATATACTAGACTTTCTATTTAAATCAGTCACAAGGTTTTGGGTTATTTCATGAAAAATTTGTGCAGGTCTCATAACTTCTAAAGGAAAGTATCATGATTTATCTTTTGAAATTCCTTTCCTAAGAGGTCATAGCTGCATTATCAATCTTGATATTATTTCCTTCTAGAAACCTTCATAAAATAAAGAAACTGAGAAGTGCCGACATTACCTGGGTTTTCCATGCTTGTGTTTTGAAGGTGTTTACCTCAGATTGGGACAACCACTGCCATGTCATTGGATCAACCTTGAAGGAGCTGCTCAGCTCAACAGGAACAGGATCTATCTGAGAAGTAACTATAGCAATGGCCCAATCATGACAGAAGTGATGCAAGGCCTCATTATCCTCTTCTTTTCCACTATGTCCTCACGCGGCCAAGAAAGGAGTGGATAAAATTTAGAACATCAGAATTACTTCTTCTAGATGTGTGACATATACTCAGAATATTCCAGAATAAGAAAGGTAGAATTTCTGATTTACACTTGTCCAGTGCTGTATGTGGTACTAAAATGAGAAGCTACCTCACATTTGTTCATCATATAACATGTGCATTTTCTTCTTCACATGACAGACGCATTTCCACAACTTTGCTACAAGAAGAGGCTATATTACAGAAATAGTATTCTCTTTAGTGCTTCCACCATTCCACCATTATTCCTCCTTCAAATGTCATAAGTCACCACAAAAAAAAAACCTGGCTTCTTTAACTCTTACAACACACAATAGTAGTATCAAGATTAAAAATGAGCATGCCCTCATTTATAGGGTACCACAGAGTCCAGTCTCACACTCAATGGAATGAACCCACAGAGAGATCCCCAAAGCTCACCAGTTGTTACTGCCCAGAAGAAAACTGAGAATACTAGTGTCCTGTCTAGCTAAGATCTTTAGACGTAATACAGAAGATGTGGGGCTTAATATAGATAGCTCTACTTGCAGAGCAGAGGAAGACTCACTCAGACTTGAGAAAGAATCCTTACAGTGGCAACGGAGAGCTGTAATATAATTGTAAAATCAAACATTACAAATATGCTTTGTAATTATATGCAAAACCTGTGAAAAGCTTCTTTTGAAAAATGCCATCAGATGAGGAAATCAAGTTAGATTCTCATTGGGAATACATGTATGCTTAGAGAAACATTAAGTCTTTCTAGAAGAAGCAAAACACAGAACTGAGCCTATGGAGGTTCAATTCTGTGAGCAAAGGTCTAGAAAGGAGGAAAGTAAGCACAAAACAATGCATCTGGAAATGACATTAATTGTGTTAAATGGATTCCATGATCCTTATTTCCCATATCAAAGTTCCAAAAATGCTTAGAATATATTCCATATTTTTATAACACTGTATACAATGGATACTACTCATCAATGAAAGAAATCATTGGCTGATACTGCAACATTGATGAATCTCTTTGAAAGAAGTCCAAAGAGAAGATCTGTTATAGATGGGCTTTTGAAACAGGCAAACTGATTGAAGGTGAAAACACTTAGAACAGTGAAGTCAGGGGGGTACTGAGGAAGTGCTGAGTGAGAGGGGGCATGTGAGGACTTTCTGTGGGGGAGGGGGTTATGGATGCTCTCTTTGTGACAAGGTAGATGTTTCATAGGCATATCTATTTATGGATAGTTAAGATTTGGGCCTCTCAACACACATGTAAGAGAGATAGGTGAGGGTCCAAACCTGTGTTTAAATACAGTGAGACACTTTCTAAGAAAAATGTTTGAAAGGTGAAGTGATAAGCAAAGAAAAATGTAAGCATATTTGGAAGTATTTGCACTTTAGATAGTCTCATCCTTTTTTGCTTGAGTAACTTTAATGATGTCCTCTTCCTATCTTGAGCTGTTTCTCCACCTTCCTAAAGGAAGGGGGGAACTTGAAAACAGAAGCAAGTGAGCCTTGAGGAGCCCGCCCAAGCCTTCCACACAGACCTCTCTATGTATGGCTGCATACAGGGTGGAGCAAGAAAGAACCAAATTACCAGGAAAGAGCTTCTCCAACCAAGATCATCTGGTGTTTCTCTTGAGAAACATGCTTCCCTGCATTTGCACCCCTAAGATATCCAACCACCTTTCCAGGTCAAATCTATTTCACTTTCATGGGACCAAAACTAGAATCACGCTTGGTACCATGTCTTTACAGACACTGTTAAATTTGTTGGTCCAGCTTATCAACTTGTCTCTACCTAAGGAGCAAAGTTTCATTGTAGGTTTCAGTAAGCAGTAAGTTACTGGTGAGACTATTTTGTATTTATTTTATATACATTCCCAAAAGTATTTTAATACAATAAAAACATCAACTATTATAGATCCACAGCAGGTGTTTGAACACAATAACCCATTGGGTGTTCTGTTTAGGGAAGGTGGGCACGGGGGCAGCTAAAGAGCCTTCCTGTTTAGATAATAGCTGCACCATACAAAGTGAGTGGGAAGTGCTTTATGTGAATCACCTTACATGATGACTTAAGAGGGATCACCAGAGTACACACTGTAATTGCATACAACATTACTAAAAATGCCTGGATAGCACTTGATTGTTTATATTAAAATCCTCATCCATTAGCACTTACTGCCTATTGCATATTGCCAATAGGTCTTATAAAACACATCATACTGACAGGAACCACAACAGCATTACCAAATATCACACTTCATGTCAGTGATAATTCCATTTTGAACGTAACTGTGTTGTGAAACCAAACATGTGAAATCATCAGACACTTAAAACTCAAAAGTCTCATACATTACCCCCCAAAATGTCATGGAAGTTTGCCCAGGAAAAAAGCTCTTAATGAAATCTGCTTCATAAAAATTAAAAGTTATTGGATTATTAAGTTTTCTAAGGTCAGAAGTTATTTGTAAGATTATTTCTAATTAGAAATAATCGTAAAGGAGCCAAGGAAAAATTATTTTATTCCTGGGATGAACCTGGGGGGGTTTTACAAGAAGACACACAAAATATAAATTGAGGCTCTCTTCATTTGAATTCCAATTCAAAAGCTTATCAAATGATGAAACTTTGACATACACTTTAAATACATTCATACACACATGTATAATCAATCATAAAGCAACTGCAAAAAAACAAGACAAAATGTAAATGCTAACTTGTAGTTTTAGAAATAAATACATGTTCACCCTGAGGCAAAAGAAAATGTCAGACTTAAAATTAGGTGTAATTATACAATACTAAAAGCTGGCTTTTTCTTTGTGATTCTATTTTTGACAGCTGATACCTCCTAAGAAAAGATACAAATTAGTTTAGGCTTATGAAATTGTGTACTATTTAATGTGTAATGTCCAAAACCATTAAAACTTGGTATAGAACTTTTGAGAAATTTCCAGATTCTCAAATTACAACAAAAATAGCCATTAGAATTTTGGAAGCAATAACTCTTCCCTTAGGATTGATGTTCTGCTTACTTACAGATTGTCCATTTATCCTCTGGGGGTCTTCCATTGAAGAGTTCTTCTTCCAAATTATATATGAGCTATTAGCTACACAGTTCCACAGAAGGTTCCAGTATGGGGGCACCTATGTAGAGCACAGAGCAAGCAGCCATATTAATTGTATGGCATGAAATTAAGAGCAGCTCAGTCTGGCTGCAGCCGCCTATTTGCTAGCATGTACACATGAGTTAAGAATGCTTCCCTTCACTGAATGAATCTTTAAATAAATATTATGGGCTCTCTGTTTATCACAATTTACATGAGCCAAATGTGGACAAACGATAGCTCAGTTGTGGGTGTTATCAGCAGATGCAGCCCCCAAAGAAAAGAAGACAGGGGAACAGGGGAGCAGCTAAAAGGCTTTCTGCACATATTACTTTTGAGCCAACACTACAGAGCATTCTTTTTTGCCTTTCCTTTTTTCTCCCTTTGAATTGAGTTCCTCCCTGCTATCTATCAATGTCAATTGTCCCACAATGCAAAGAGGAAATACTCACAAAGAAATATGATGTAGTCTGAGTAAGGATGAAAGCAAGAACACTAAGGTTGAGTGTTTTACCCTCAGGGCTGGGATATTATTATACTATGTCTCAGCAAGTTTACTTTGGGTAACAATTTCACGGTTGATCAATTGGGCACCTTCTAGAGACTCAACACCTTCAAAAATAAGGAGTATTTTCAAAGGTAAGGGGTATTTTGAAATATATTCTACTTTAGCTATCTTTAAGACAAAATCATGGAAGAGAGAACTTATAGTAGCTTAACTTCAGTTATTTCTTTTCTGAATATACTTAAATTTCTGCATATTAACATGGCAGAAAAACTATAAAAGTGAGAGTCAAGGCCAGGTGCCAGTGGCTCATAACTGTAATCCTAGCTACTCAGAATGCTAAGACCTGAGAATCCCAGTTCAAAGGCAGTTTGAGTAAACAGATCCAAGAGAATCGTATCTACAAGTAACCAGCAAAACATCAGAATTAGAGTTATGTCTCATAGCATAGAGTGCCAGTCTTGAACCAAAAAAGCGAAGAGAAAGACTCTATGAGGCTCTGAGTTCAAATCTCAGTATTAGCACAAACAAAAAAGAGTCAAGGGATGTAAGTTCTGATTTTGACTTTACCACAAAATGGCTGAATAATCTCAAGCAAATAAGGTAGGCTAATTGAGCCTAAATTTCCTCATCCAATTTCAACCAGATATTTTACAGCCTAAATATTTTATATTTCATAATTTTATGAGTACATGCATTTGTTTAAATAATTCCCTTGTAAAATATTCTAAGCAGACCTTATTAGAAAGTCATGAAACACTGGCAAAATTATCATATTTGTTTTGCTTGCAACTACCAGTACTGCAAAACAAACACCTTACTCAATCTCAATACAAAAGTACTGCTTTTTGAACAACCTGACACTTATAAGTAACTAGATTCTTAAAATTTGGAAAATCCTTTTTAACTGTGTTTCTGTTATTTCACCAAGAACATAATCTTTCATCACTTAAAAGTTTTGGGTAAATAAAAAATCATAGGGATGTATTCACATCTACTAAACCAGGAAATGCAACTCAGCACTCTATTTTGGGTTGCAATATTGAATCTTAAAATCCACCAATACTGCTTTTAGAGGATTCCTTGCATAATTAGGAAAGAGAGGTTACAGAACAAACTAGACTTTCAAGTTGTTTTCAAGACTTACATTAACTTTTCCAGTCACTAAGGTGGGATTTAGAGTAATGATAATAATCCTGCTTTATGTTGGTAAATGCTTCACAGTTTACAAAGTGCTTTCACATAAACTGCCCACAGTGCACCTAGATGTGGTGAGACAAAGTCCAGTCTCATTGCTCACAGAAGGGAGCAGGCTCAAGACAAAGCCCCCTCTGATTTCCCATAAATTCCCATCCTCTCCATCCCTATCCTGAGAACATGTTTCAATCAAAATCTGTATATTTGATATTCTGGGATTATTTCCCATGTGTTTCATTTCGATATTTCCCTATTGAACTTACTGAACAGTTTAAGGTATTAAGAATGGTCAAGTTACATGAGCATGAAAGGTATTTCATTTGTAATTTTAGTTCTCCTGAAGATGAAACTCTTTCTGCACTAAATATCATGTTTGTTATTGTTTCCTGGGCTAAAAAGAAAGGACTGAGATTATCGGGAAGTCAAAACAGTCGGCACTCATCTATTTCAGGTAGATGTCTTTAGTAAAAAAAGAAAAGAAAAAAAGACTACCAGTCAAAAATCAAAAATTCACAGAGACATGGACTTTATTGACAAATCCTCCACTGCTTGCTAAATCAGCATAGTTGTTTCCAGATTTCTGTATGTCAATCCAAACCATGAAATATAGAGCATGACTAGACCTACTGATATTTAGAAGCCTGGTTCTGGAAAACCCTTAATTCCCTTGCTGGACTTGATCTTTCATGGTTTAGAAATAAGCCTGCCTCCATTATAGCACTTATCTAGTGGTTCTGCAATTATTTCTCTACCTGTCTCCTCGACTCTCTGTAGCTTCATGATTTTTGTCCTGATCACATATGGCATTCATTAAATGCTTTGAATGAATGCATCAATGTATTAATGAGTGAGTAAGTGTTGTTAATACACAACAAATTCTGAATGCATACAAATTCTGAGTGAAATCAGCAAGAGGTTAAAATGATGGTGGTATCATTCAAGAAACTTAACAAAAGGGTCTATCAACTTTTGGCTCTGAATAACAGAGCCTAAAGCAACATCCTAAGTAACAAGATAAAGCAAAACCAGATGATTTCATTAATGTCTATCTATCCATTGACATACCTACCAGCTGACCTACCTCCACACATAGAGTAGCTATTCAAACTGAACAGACATACCATAATCACATAGAGAGATGAACTTAGAGGTAAACTTCTCAAGGTCTTTGATTAAAAACCTAGGTGTGGTTTTGAGAAAAGGGGTATAAGAATGTCCATGATGGTATATGTTTTGGGAGATTTGTGGCATCCTAGATGAAGGTTTCTTGGTAGTAGTGGTGCCCCTATGAGATAGGGTACTATGAGTCCAGTGGCCACCATCCATTCCGAGATCATCCCAACATTCATCCTGCCAAAGCAGGGGACTGAACCAATAGCTTATCCATGCATTTTCCCCAAACAGCCAATTCTTTTATTTAGCAATTCCTAGATCAACTGTAATGACACTTACCCAACAAAAAAATGAGCCTCTTGAGTTGCACACAAAAGTTCCTACCTACCTTCTGCAGACCACTGAAGTACAAGGTTCCAGCACAAAGGACCTGAAAGATGCCTTGGGGCCATGAATCCAAGACTGAGTTAATTATCTGTGTTTAGTATTGAGGAAAACCCTAAAAGCATCTGCTTAAAATTTATCATCTCCTTAAAATCTACCATCTCCTTAAAGTGGAAGAAAAGATGAACTGAGTAAAACCTCAAGACAAAATTGCAGTGTTAAGCTGAACGCCCATTTTAAGGTAGCCTAATTTCATGTTTCCTAGCTGCACTTGGGAAGCTACACCATAAGGGCATACAGTGGCAAGTAGTCCTTTCCAAGGCTGCACAATGGCCTAGAAGAGACATAACTTCTATTCACAGTCCCAGGCCAGCTGCTTGCTGAGCATCTATTGCTGAGAAGAATCTCCCTGGTAGCTAGCAAAAGTAAGCTTGCTGGTTGAACAAGAAACAAGAGATCGTCCCTTCAAACTGCTTTTTCCACCACCTAAGGGAACCATAGCTCCTCTCATCCTTGAAGAAACAGCTAAGGAACATGGAGCAAGAGAGCTCATTGCTGGTCTTTGCTAAAGAAGGGAGAGATAGGTTGCAAAGCAAGGTTCTGGACTGCTGATGAAAAGCTCACTTTGTCAGTTGGACACAGACATAATGGACACTCCCTTATATTCACCACGATTGTGGAAGTGGTTGGGAAGGAATCCACATCAGGGAGCACACATTACTAAGTGAATATTGGTAAGTAAATGTTAGACTTAAGTACCAATTGAATAAACTCTACCAAAAAAACCTATCAAACTGAAAGTACAATCTGACAAAACTTCACAATCATACACAGGACCCTTTGTGGGTTCAAGAGGCATTAAAAAGTTCAGTCCATGATGATGACATTATCATCATTCAAGTAAAGCCCAGTGATATAAACTTTCCCATGATATTTCATATCCTAGTGCAACTAACAGGCCTATTGTTTCTCACAATACAGAAACTTTAAAGTATGTGAGATAGAACATGTATTCTATGCCTTGCCACAATCTAAACTACCCCTGGCATAGGAACCTCCTTTAATTTGAATAAAGAGAGAGATTTCAAATGGAGACTTACATATTTGTAAGTGTAGATGACATATGTAGCATCATACTCATAGGATTTTATGCAAAAATAAACTTCCTATATTAAAAAAGAAGTTAAAGTAAACTGCCCCCTAGGTTGCCAATTATTCTTCTTCACTCTGAAATCAGCCTTTGCTATTTAAAAAAAATCTTTAAAAGTTCTGAATGTAAATTTTTCCAAATTCAGTGAAATCTAGGCTCACTCTTATAGATACTATTCTTTTCCTACCAATCAACTAAAGCCATCTCATATGTAAACAGTCTCTATCATTTATCTTAGGTCTGGCTCATCACAAACGCTCTTGCTACTTTCAGAAAGAAAAGATTTGAAGAAAAAATAACTGTATCGATTACACAGATGTGAGAGAGTTGGGGTGAGGTTATCAGGTCAGGCAAACCATTGGGACAGTGTTTCTAAATTAAAGAAAAAATAGGGTGGGGTAAAAGTGGGAAATAATATGATTGGGAAGAAAATAATTTTTATTTTATATACTATACATATTTTATTCTTTTCTGCTGTGTTTGAAAAATGGGTTATATTTTAGATGGCACATTAATCATCTCTAATGAACCAGAAACTTATCCGACCCAGTTAATAACTTGTGGCTCCTTGGATGAAAGTGTATTTTCCTTATAACACACCATTGCTTTATTCTTTGCCTTCTCACCAGTGTTGAGTTTGCTAACATTCCTGAGAAGCAGAAGGAAGCTAGTGATTGAACATTGCTTTATAGAAAAGAAAGGGACTATTCTAACATATGTCCCCCAAAGACTACAACTACAGATTGAATAAACATATAAAACCAAGGGGGTCTCTATGAAAATTTACAAACAGAAGCCTGCAGCGAAATGTGCCAGTGGATAAAGCATCTCCAGAGACTTACCATCCCTTGCTCTGGAAACCACAGGCCATGTGTCTGTCACCTCTCTTTGCTTTCCTCACCTTCCTAAGAAATTTTGTTGTACAATGAAAAAAGACATTGGATACAGCCAGGTAAGTCACAAGCAGAAGCCCTGTGTTCTCTACAGTCTATCACATAGGAAGGAGAATCATCATAACCACTGAAGCCATTATTGAAAACCAACTTGAGCCAGGCACTGGTGGCTCTCACCTATATCCTAGCTATTCAGAAAGCTGAGACCTGAGGCTTGAGGTGTGAAGCCAGCCCTAGTGGGAAAGTCCTTGAGACTCTTATCTCCAATTAGTCACCAAAACAGCTGGAAACAGAGCTATGGTTTAAATGATAGAAAGAGGCTAGCCTTGAGCAAATGCTCTGGGACAGCACCCAGGCCCAGAGTTCAAGCCCCCAAACCAGCAAACAAAAAAGAAAATTTGATCGTTACATTGGCAAAAGTCTTCAACATCTATCTATCTATCTATCTATCTATCTATCTATCTATCTATCTATCTATCTATCTATCTATATATGTATGTATGCAGAAATACATATTTGTATATATACAAGGTATACAGAAAATATACAGAAATATATATTTCTGTACACATGTATTTCTATATACATATATTTCTATATTGAAATATAGTTTTATATACATTATATATGGATGTATATATAAGCAAACATCTATACTGGTTTTCTTTCATGGATTTCCCACTTACCTGTCTAGTACTACTGATTTAAAAGCTTTTAGTATGAGGCCTGTCTACTCTTTTTAGAACTTCTAAATACATATGACAAAAAATTGTATGTGTGCCAGTCCTGTGCTTTAACTTAGTCTGAGCTTTTTTTTTTACTTAAGACTAGTGATCTATTACTTGAGCCACAGCTCTACTTCTGCCTTTTTGTTGGTTCATTGAACACCAGAATCTTATAGACTATGGCTAGCTTCAAACCATGTCCTCAGATCTCACCCTCCTGAGTAGCTAGGATTACAGGTATGAGCCACTGGCTGAAAAGACTTTTGATTTACACATAACAGTTCACATTTATGGAGTTTTTGACTGACACATAATAGTTCACATTTATGGAGTTCAGTATAAGTCTCTTTAGACATACTGTATACATTGTAAAATGATGGATTCAGGGTAGTTAACAGTCCTAGCACCTTACATACATTTGTCTTTATGTTAAGATCATTACAAATCCCTCTAGCTTTTTGTAAATATATTTTATATTATTAGAGTTATAGTATATCTTATTTGACTCTATATTTTTATTACATTGTGAGCTCCAGTCACCCTACTGCGTAACAGAATGACTTTGCCATCTGTGGCATCCTTCTATGATGAAAAATGGAAAGCAATTAGACAGTCAAATGAGCTGACACTAATTAGGAAAATTGTGATGTGTTTATTTGGTAATGTAAGATGAATTCAAACTATGTTTGGCCTATAAATTGCTTTAATATAGCACTTAGTTCATTATCAATGTTAGATAAACAAAATAAATGCTGGTTGACTACAATTGGTGTTTCACTCATGATGGATTTGGGGGAACAGCGGTGTGCTATAGCAGACTGCTGGTGAACCACAGCTCTAAAACTCCTATTCATAATGAGGAAATGCAAGTATCCAAGAAAAAATAATATAAAATGCACACAAGGCCAACATTCAAACTTTCACCAGGTAGGCATACTGATTCTGCTGTATCTATTGAATTTAGTTCCTCCACCTTTGTTGTTCATATATAATGTATGGTAGAAATAAGTTCCTCAGCCTATGAAGACCAGTTTGTAAACACACGCACACACACACATACACATACACAGAAAGAGATTCATTGTCATATATATATACAAATATATATATATATATATATATATATATATATCAGAAAAAGTGGTATGTGGGAAAAAAATAGCTCCTTTCAATACTCACATTTTCTGCTGTCCAAATTAAGTAACGATGCCTCAAGGATGAATTTTTTATTTGATTCAAAAAATAAAAGAATATATCAAATAGCTACTCATTTATATAGAAAGACTTACTAAGAAATAAAACCACCTCAAGATGTGAGGGTAGTAGTTTCAGGAGTACGCCAAATAGTAAAATCCTACTGAGCTATATGCTTACTAAAGTGAAGTTTTTAGCATATGCCACAACTTACATTTTCTAGAGATGTTGCCCTCTTTGTTTATCCAATGCCACCAATATCCAGTTGTTTTAAAAGCGACTGTCTCTTTCACCAGGAATGATAACCAGGGCTCTTATCTCCAATTCAGACATGATGTCAGTGCTGCTCTTTGTTTAGATGTTCATCCTTCAATTCTGCTCTCTAACGTAGAGAACACTTACTCATATCTAAATAAATATGAACCATAATATATTTAGGTATCAAAGTGCTAAAGGCTTAAAACATATTCTTAGTATAAGAGGTAAGGATTAGAACACATATAAGTCTACTTAATATTAAAGTTCAAGTGATTTGCTAATAAGGGTTCCTATAGGTTTAATTTCTTAGGACTTAAATCACAGAGGTTTGGTGTTCAGTAACACTCTAAGTAAAATTCATAAAGCACCTGATTAATGCTTCGCACATGGTTAATAATTTTTACAGCTGGCAAAAATCAAAGTGCAGTTTTGCTTACTAAAAGGTGAAAATATAAATGTTGCTCAGACTCCTAAGAAATACGTATTTTCCTTTTGCTGCTAAGTTCAAAAGCAATTGCAACTATGAATATCCAGCTTGTTAGGTGGTGTATTTCATGTAGGAAATCCAAATTCGTCATTAGAATCAATATATTTTGCATGTGCCAATTTAGAAGGATCTGCAGAGTGATTGGCTCTCTATTCTATCCCAATACTACTCCTAGACACGAAAGAAGCACATCTCAAGTGTAACAACACCATCTCATTTCCTGGATGCTAACTCTTACTTTTAGTTGCTTCTTTACCAGAAGAAGAATTGCTTGATGGGATAAGCATGCAAGATTGTAGTCTCAGAGGCCAAAAACAAAAATGAAAGCAATAAGCTGCCGGGGCAGCACTGACTCAGAGTTGCTTTGAATTTCATTCCTTAAAAATCAAAGCACAACTTACATTAGAGCAAAAGTAGAAAGGTTAAATAAATCTTTCTTCAGTTCCACGAGAAAGCAGCTAGTGGTTGATAAATGTGACAGCAACACTCATAGTTTGAGGTGTTGTAAGGGAGACTCAAAAAGAAGTCAAATTTCCATCTAGGAAAGAAATGATCTGGAACATCCATGGCTGATTGCCAAGCTGCTTCTGCATGAACACTTCTGGGGACAGAAATTCCCCAGCTTGCCAAGCCACCTGGTGCCAAACCGGAATGTTTCATCTTTAGAAGGCTTTCTCCTTTTACTAAACTAAAATGAACCCATCCAAGCCTTCTACTCAAAGTACTTAAAGGTCAATTTTTCTTCTATACCAGCATAAACATATTCTAATGTCCAACTAGGCAAAATATGCCTTGATGTATCTGAAGCTTGTGATGATAGCTCCTAATAGCTCCCTCCTCTCTCTCTTCTGCCCCCCACCTCACCCTCTCTCTCTCTGGTCCTTGGGCTTGAACTCAGGGCCTGAGTGATGTCCGTAAGCTTTTGTGCTCAAGGCTAGGTTTCTACCACTTAAGCCCCAGCTCCACTTTTTGCTGTTGGTGGTGGTTAATTAGAAATAAAAAGGCTTATAGACTTTTTCCTGCTGGCTTTAAACTGCCATCCTCAGTTCTCAGCCTCCTGAGTAGTGAGGATTATAGGCACGAGCCACCCAGTGCTTGGCTATCTATCTTTTTTTAATGAGTTACTTGACTTTCTGAGTCCTTTTGGAGAGCATACTTATTGGTCAGTGGCTTCTGGGTCTGACCACCACAAGCACTTTCTGAATGTTAAAACACTCAAGATTATCCACAAAGGACCAGCTTTCAAGTCCTAATTCCTCTGTTCCAAGTTTGGGGAATTGATTCATCCCTGTGAAATTCTCATCTTGTTAGTTTCTGCCTATCAGTCAAGGTCACTCAGATTCTCTTTGACTCATGATTCTCTAAGCCACTAACTGAGATATTCCTTCCAGGCTTGTATAAGATACCTACTTAAACAGAGAGAGAGAGAGAGAGAGAGAGAGAGAGAGAGAGATTTAGTTTACTTTTCTTCTTGAAAGCTACTGGTAGATGTACCAAAGCACACAAGCCATACAGGGCACTTCCTGATGACTCAAAGGGCTAAAAATGAATAATCTACTAAAGTTGGTGTAAGAGAGTAAATATTTACATCTACAACTCTGGTACTTATAAATTCTATAATCTTAGGAAAGATCTCTGAGCCTACTTCATTAGTACAATGATGTTAAAATCATGTCATAGGTTGGAGAACATTAGTAATGTTTCCTACAGCAAGTGGTTAGTATGCATCTCATAAAAAATGAAAAATCGTAAAACTATAATGAAACCTGCTTAACTGTTTCTAGTTTTTACACCCAACAATTATTAGTTAGATTATGTAAGCCAATTGTTTAGGGAAAGATACTTACATTGCTATATTTCAGATTATTAAGGTCACAGTTCAATCACTGTAGTACTCCCTTCTCATTAATTACCTTGTTTAAATGGTGTATGTATGGGCCTTGAACTCTTCTGCCTGAGCTGGCTCTGAATCTCAGATCTCAGCCTCTTAAGTGGCTAGGATTACAAGAGTGAACCACCAGTACCAGGCTAATATTTTGTCTTTTATCAGCTAAACAATCTCACTATTAGATTTTTTTTCTCCCTGGGTGTTAATTTGTAACCTTTCTTAATTAGTATTCTCCTCAGTCTCTCCAGATCATTACATGTTCCCAGTGCTAAAAACTTATTAAATTGGGCCTTCTCCTGAATAAGGAGCAGGTTTGATTTATTCTGATTTGGTCTGACATCTAAATCCTTTTTAATTTGTCCCCAGTTACCATTCTGGCCTATCACTTTCTCCTCTAAGCCTCAGCCATTCATTAGAAACTTCTAGCACCTGGAAGATTCCCCAAGAATCACTGACACCCCTCCAGGCCAAGGCTCCTTCCACCCACACTCCTTTCTAGTGTCCAAGACTCAACCCAAGGCCTATACTCCAGGAAGCTATGCACACCTGGTTTGGGTTTTGTTTTGTTTTTCACCTGAGCACTTGTTACCTTGACTCACAATCATCTATCAGACTGCTTCCTTCAGAACAGGAACCATTTTGAGCTACTTAACACGATTCCTGAGCCACTGCAAATGTTCTAATAGTGAATGGACTAACGTGTCCAAATTAGAGACACTGGTCATTGAGGGCACTAAGGTTGGTGTTTAGGAAAAGGCTTCACCCCCAACATGCACATACTGCTCAGGCACTATCCTTTGCACTCCCCCGCCCACCCAGCCAGAGCCTCTGCTAATTACACACTTGCTATTGATCCATTTGGAATTTATAATCAATTCACTCTTCCTGACAGATCTGAGTCCCTCCAACACCCCACCCCCCGACACCAACACACGTTTTAAACAAGTCTGAAGTTTTAGCAGGCAATTTAGCTGCCATGACTCTACCAGAACCAAAGGGGTGGCCTTGAACAACACACAAAAAGTTTACAAAGTATGCATTAAGCATTATTTGCATCTACACATCCCCAATAGGCATGAAAAGTAACTCAGTGATGGTGCTTTTTCCTCCCTCCCTGATTATTCACCGAAGTAATATAATTTCTCAACATGGCCAACATCTTTGGTTCTTCTACCATTCATTTAAAATTTGCCTCTTTAATTAGGACGGACATTTTTTTTCCAAAGAGAGGAATAATTCGGGGACAACTAAAAACGCTAATAAAAATAAGTACACCCCCCCCCACACACAAAATGCTTCCCATTCCTGGAATTTGGAGATCAAGCACATGTCTAAAATAGCAATGGCATCAAGTAAGGCTAAGTGACCCCCTCCCCCCACTTCCCAGGTCCTTGAGGTCCCAATTAATCACCACCTCCCCAAAGCAGAGGGAAAACAAACCTTCTTCCGCGTGTTCAGATGCATCCTTCGGCCAGCAGCCCCCTCGCGCTGCCGGGCAAGGCCAGGGGGCAACAGACGCCCCTCCGGTCTGCCGGCCCTGCGCGCCCCCATTATTGCGCGCGCTTCGCCCCCTCCCCCCTTATGGATAGCTCGGCGTACCTGCCAGAACTGCGGTCCCCACCTTCCCTGGGAAGGGCACGCCGGGTGCTGGCGGCGCTGGCTTGAGGGTCGGGGGTCGGGCGCCCCCTCTGTGTCTCCGGGCGCCACTCGCCGCCCCCGGTGCCCTGGGGGCAGTGGGCGTCAGCCGCCCCGGGGCTCGGCCGCTGCGGCCTCGGTGCCCAAGAGTCAGATTTAGTTTCACAACAAAGTCTCCGCGTCACCGCTGCCCAACTGGAAGGAGGCCGGAGCTGGCGGCGCGGCGCGTGGCCACCGCGGGGCGAAGGTGACCAGAAGGGGCGCGCGGGGAGGGAAGGTGTCCAGCCACCCGGGACTTACCTTGAGGGCCACTTAGGCTTAGGCGAGGTGGGGCTGAGGGACCGGTTCTTCCGATAGCAAAACCAAAACATGGGTACTGAGGAGGTCAGGAGGGAGGGGGGCGGGCTCTGGCTCCGTGGGCGCTGGGAGCCAGAGCCCTGTCCTGGCTTCCAGAAATCTTAGACTTAGGGTGACTTTTTTTTCTTGCTTTTTGGGGCGCGCTCCGATGCCTTCGGGTCGAGGGGCGCCCTTCACCTCTAGGTGAGCCGCAGCACCAAGGCTGGCATGGGTTAGGGGAGCCCCCACCCCCTGACTCCCTGCTACACTGCAGCCCACACCCCTGGGAGACACACTTTGGAAAGCCTAGGCCTCAAGGAACAATGGAGAGTGGTGGGTTTTCTTCCAAACTACTGGGGAAGCCATGTGCGCCCGGCCCAGATGGTAGGGCAGAGGAGGCCAAGACTGGATTTGTGTTCCTGCTGATATAAAAGCACATGCAGTCAACCTGAGACCTGTTAAGGATTCAGATAATTTCTATATTGATTTTAAAGGCATATACTCTAACTCTTGCTTTCAGAGAGGGAAACTGAGGCAAAAATGGTCAATGGATTACCCTCAAACACATGGTTAGAAGCTTGGACTCAATGACCAGAGAAAAGATGGTTTGGGGGTTGGTTGGTGGTGATGGTGGGTTTTTTTTTTTGGTTTTTTGTTTGTTTGTTTTTTTTGTCATTCTTTACATAAAATAGCCCTTTTGGGAGGCACGAAGAAGCTTCTGTAATCCTGTAATTCCTTTACATCGGGGACATAATTAGGCTAGGGAGAAATGAGCGTCTACCTGCAGTTATTGCAGCACTTAATGGAGCTACCAGGACAGAGGAGTAATCTGAGATTGCCCTTCTTCCAGAACTTGCTTTCAGTTGAAGGGAATCCAAGAGCCAGCAGTCAAATATATACAAATATCTTGATGGTTTGCTTGTTGAGTCCTTACAAGGATTTATCACTTCTCAGTGAACATTAGAATGATCTCTCTCCCCCTCTCCTCTCTCTTCTGTCTCTCTGTCTCTGTCTCTCTGTATCTCTGACTCTCATCTCTTTCCTATCCCCTTTACATAATTCACATCAAAATAGGAAATGTAAGCAAAAGACTTTGGACAGTATATAAATGATGGCATTAAATGTAGGTGTTACTGTATACTTTCAAAATTATCTAGATCCACAAGCCTTACTGGTATTTATCAGTCACCACATATCTGTTGACTTGTGCTAAAAACCTATGAAGTTAGAACAATGAGATAATCCTTTACCTTCAAACACCACACATTATGGATTTCTAAGATAAAACCAACCAACAGGGAATCATTAAAACCTATACAAAAGCTCATACTTTTATCCTAAATGGGTGGATTTCTGTGTATGCAGACCTCTAAATTTTCCAAAATAGAGCATGTATGTTGGTCAAGAAAGGCTTCTTGTAATAATTGGTCATTGATAAATTATATTAACCTGTTTAGACCTTCCATCTTGCTCAAACAAAAAATTAACCAATATATCCAGATAATGAAAATAGCTTTGCTTTTTTATAATCTACCGATAATCCTTTCTACCCATACATTAGTATAAATAATTTTCATAACATAAAAGTGAATGTAGAGCCTCTTAAGGCTTAAATGAACTAAAATTTCATTTAATGATGGGGTGGGGTGTGAACCAACTCCAAAAGTATCAAACACAAAGCCTGATAGGAACTCACAAAGGAAGTTTGTCTTGTCAAAGGCTGTAGGTATGTTTATTTGAAAATTCTATTTTTTTTTGTTTTGGTCTGTTTTGGGGCCTGAACTCTGGATCTAGAACTCTTGGGCCTGAACATCTTGAGCCACAGCACCACTTCCAGCTTTTTCTGTTTATGTGGTGCTGAGGAATTGAACCCAGGGCCTCATACATGCAAGGCAAGCACTCTACCACTGAGCCACCTTCCCAGCCCTTGAAAATTCTATGTCAAAAGCCAATCCTTAAAATTGAGAAGTAAAATATATTCTAAAATGTTTATGCATTACACAATAGTTCTTTTGATCCTTTATCCTAGTATTTCTTCAAAGTCATAGAAAGAACAAGTCACTATGCAAATTTAGTTTTGTATGATCTTTGGATAAAATGATGTCAATTTTGAACCAGTTTCTGAATTGGAAGGTGTGAACAATAATTATTGCCCCTTCAGAAATGTCATGTGTTTAAAATATTGGTTCTGATAATTTTCGAAGATAGAGTCACATTCAGAATGTTCTCTTAAGGAAAATTGTGCTGGCAAAGTACATTTCTTTTAGCACAGTATACAAATTCTTCATATTCTCCAAAACAGGAGGAGCAGGAGCCAATTTATAGAGGATAATGTATTCCAGACACTTGCTGGAATAAACAATGCTCTTGAGCCCCTCAGATACACAGCCAATAGGGAGCTGTTGACTACTTGAGGTTTTTGCACATCTTGCAGCCAAATCAGAAATCCAAATCCCAAATCAATCACAGACACCGTGTGGATTTACAGTCCTGCCTGGGAATAGGATCATAATCTGAAAATGTGCTATGCCACCCAAGATAGGTTTGCTCTTGATATAAAATATACTTATTTTTTATTTGACATACCAATGTGAGTAAAGTTTTCAATAAAACATTTAATATTCTTTCCAGCCTCATGCCAAAATGTAAGAATATGTGTTCATAGTAATCAATTTAAGATTATATGGGCACTTATATTCATTTAATAATGTATATATTGACATACTTGTAAAATTTCCATGTGATTGATGAGTAAATGTCATAAGGACACAATTATGTGTATGGTGGCTTATATTGGACTTTCATTCAGCTGTTTACATATCATAAAGTGCTAATCCCAACTGGTATCAGAATCTACATTATGTTCAATAAAGAAATGCCAAAGAGTTTTACGTATGAAGGCACAAGTACAATGTTATACTCTAGTTTATACACATAAACACAGAACACATGTGACTGAAAGGCACATTACACTCTGGTCCTATTCAGATTCTTAAGTTTATGTTCAGATCTATAGAAGGCCAAAACAAAAATCAACAAAAGTTTTGTAGTTCATTGAGGGTTTTTCTTGTTTGTTTTTTGCCTGCACTTCACAGATTAAGTATGTTGTGGTTAATCCCGATTGAAAAAGTCTCTTCAGTTGTATTTCTCTCTCTGTCTCTGTCATTCTCATTCTGTTTCTGTCTCTGTCAGTCTGTCTGTCTGTCTGTCTGTCTGTCTGTCTGTCTGTCTCTCTCTCTCTCTCTCTCTCTCTCTCTGTCTCTCCTCTTTCTGCACACACTGAAAACTCTTTTGTTATTTACTATGGTGATGTAATTCCATGTAAAAAGCCTTGCAAAATGTACCTAATGTTGGAAAATCCATCCCACTAACCAAGGTTTAGATTTATTCCTAATCAGCCAGCAGTGGAAGACTGGAGTATATAAGAAAAGTTGGAGATGAGTGGTGAATCAGCAATTTGACGTGTCCAGGAGCAATTGAAAGAAACAATTTAAAAGACTGTTCTTTCTAATACTATATTTTCTTCTTTCATTTAGTGACATTTGATGTCACTTTTTGTAACAGAATTGTGTTAACTCCTCTAGTACATCATGCATCTTACGGGAGATCATTTCTTGATAGCACTGAAATGTCAACGTAAGTTATGTGTGCAGCTAATCATATAGTTCTAAGCTTCACATCATCTGTATTTTAAATAAATGTATGTATTTTTCAGCATACCGAGGTAGCCCGTAAGCTGCAAAATAATTCTTTGCCTATCGGTCTTCTTAAAAATATGTGAAGTTGCATGGAGAATGTTAATCACTTATTTCATAGCCACAAATTTTGACATTTGCACCCAACTTCTTATTAGGCCTAATGTTTTCAACTAATTGTTATTCAGATTAGGAAATAAATTTCACCTTATCAAAATTTATAAGAGACAGCATCAGTTTATTTAACCATATCAGAGATACAAGAGGTGCAAGTGGTTTAATGGGAATAAAGAGAAGTTTTTGCCTTTATATATTTAGAACTTAAGAGACTGAGTAAGAAATGGACACTAGGATTTCTGGTCCAATTTCCACCAAAACAAAGGCCTGAGATTAATTTTCAAGTGATGCTTTGCATACATTCCATATCTCATAAATAATTACTGTGATAAATGTTTTTGAATATTTGATTAATTTTTTAAAACTTTTGCTGAGCTCTCATTTTTAGATGAAATTTTCCAGTCATTGAAATATAATCTTTGTGCATAGTTAAACTAATTTTCCTATTTTTCTTTGGTCATTTTTGTCTCTTTTAAAATATTTTAAGTTCTTGTACCAAAAGGTTTCAATTTCACAAGTCAAATTATGAGAGCAGTGCATTTTGATATATGTCACCCTTTCCATTGCTTTCACCCATCTTTCCCAATACCCTCAAGGAAAATAGTTTAACTTTTACCTAATGTACATTGAACATAATGACGTTTGCTCACTTTTCCTCCCTCCAATTGTGTGCCCCCCCTTGCTCTCAGCCCTGACAAAACATATTTCACCTTCATTTTTGTCTCTTGACATGCATATTCACATAGGTGTGTTTATTTCATTATCAGCTACTGTTATGGATGGTGCTTTCCTGAGCTTCCAGTTTACTCTTTTTTTTCAGGGAATTCTGCTTATTACAGTTTGGATTGGTGTTACTATTATAAAGAGAATATATCTATAATATACTCCAGGGAATAAGATTTCTCAAAATGGCAGTCACATATTTCTTTATGCCTACTAAAAGGTAATGCCTTGATTTCCCTTTAAAATCTCTGTGATGTCATATGACAAACATCCAATTTGTTATTCCGTCTTACAACTAGGTAATTTTTAAAATAGCACCCTTTTCTTCTGGAATAAAATTGCAGATGTTCTTATACAAATGCTCTTGTAGTAGGGTATTAGCCAGACCAGGCACTCCACAAGCAAACCCCACCAGCCAACAGGACAGAGAGCTTTAATTCATGAAGAATGGAATTAGACCTCAAGTTTAGGAGTTTTAGATATTATTTTCCCAGATGTGCCATGTGTATCTATCTAACTTCCATCTCACCATGCTTTTGGCAGATAGCTGATTGTACTTTCTTTGGTTTGGTGTTCTGTTGCAAAGTATGATTAAACTTTCCTTAAAAACCTATATAACTTCAAAAAAAATCTTGCATTCTGTGAGTTTTGTCATCATACAAAATAGCACTCAATATGTACATCCTTATTTCAGAAACCCCAGGATAGTAGAGGCTTGGATTCATGAAAAAAAATCTGTAATATAAACGGTTCTATGCTACAAAAGCACAGAAAACAACAGCAACAACAACAACAAAACAAAACAGGTCTGTCTTGGCCAGCAATCAGCCTGGAAAATAGTACTAGTGGTAGCAGTAAAGATAATTTTCCAACTTCCTTGCCTTGTATGCCAAACCACATACCACCAAACTGCCAAATTTTTAGTGCCAAAGGAACAGTAGAAAGCAAAAGGCAAGTAAACCATTGTTGTTTGATAAGCATAAAATATTCCAGAGTAAAGCACATTATGCTTCCAACATTGTAATTGTCTTCATTTCTTAACATGTAACAAGAGGCACTGAACAGCTATTTTCAGTAATGAAAACCTAATGTGCCCTGGAATATTAGTTAGATATTCAGAGGTCTGACTTGCTGATTGGAGCTGACTTCTTTTGTTTTGTTTGGTTGTCTGTCTTCTTCTGCTTGGTTTTATTCTTTCACATCATATGGCATTTTGGTGGGTTTTTTTTGTCTATGTACTAAATATTTAGTTTATATTGTTTTGTATTTGGATTTCTCAAGAAAATACATTGTTCTTAAGCTAATCCTTTAAGAACAAAACTGAGGATGCTTTAGAGAATCAATTAACCCAGTGCTTTTCCATGATGTTTAATTTTTGCATTATCTGACTCATAGTCCAAAAGAATGTTTATGGTGAGTTGGAAAGAGGAGTCCAAAGAGGAAACGTTCTTATTTTGTTTTTCAGAATTTTGTTTTGAAAGTTTTGTCCCAGTTTTATTCTTTTTAAATTTGCTGCAGATCCTGAAGTAAGTGGCCAGTACAATACTTTTCTTAATCTATCATAATATAGATGTTTCCATAAATAATATCTATATATGCAAAAGGAAAACATGGATTATTTCACGAGGTGCTGTATAAACCACTGACAAGGGTGGAATAAAAATGAAATATTCACACATACATGTATACAAAGGTATATAAACAAGCAAATGTGACCCTTGTCACTGCAGTGCGATTGCTTTTAGCAATTTTAAGTCTTTGAAATTGAAGATGTGTATAATCTCAGCATTCTCAAATCACTAATTTCATAAGTATGTATGTAGCATTTCAGCAACACGGGGAACTCTTACGTGCAATCAGAACGATGACAATGGTGGAGGTAAAACTCAGCATTTACCTGTGCTCTGAACTGTTGAAAATGGATTTCCATTGCGGCCCGACAAAAGGGGCTGTGAATGCATGTTGAAAATTAATTGCGAGCTGGAAATGTGGACTGAATCGTTTGCATCAGAAAGAGGTGTACACAGTTCAAGAAATATAGGGAGAATATGGCTTAAAGGATCAAAGTGGTTAACCCATTTGATGTGAAAGTTGAGCTTAAGAAGAGGGCGGGGGCCGAGGGGAGGGAGAATGGGGTCTTGAGCCTATTTGCCTGTCTGTGGCGATGTGGGAAGAATTGAATGACCAGAGACCAAGAAAGGACTTGAGCTTGGCTCCTATAGCTAAACGAATTCACCTCAGGTAGGAGAAGGGTTGTTTTCACCTCCATTCTCTGGAAATCTAGCTTCTTAAGCAAGGCGCTTCCCTTTCCTCAAGCTCAGGACTCGGGTCTATTTTGAGGCAGTCAGCGAAGTCTTGAAGTCCCGGGAGATTTGGGGGGGGGGAGCTGGTACCTTGTGCCCTGAGCTGGGGCGTCCGGTTGCTCTGCGTAGTAGCTGTGCAATTCAATTTCAGGCTCCCTTTCCCCAAACCATAAAAAAAAAAAAAAAAAAAAACTAGAGGAAAAATCCAAACACTGTGTAAGAAACTCGAGAGGAGACAGTGAGATGCAGGGCCGCACACGTGGTCCTGTAAATTGGATGGGAGGGTGGGGGAGGCGGGAAAGAGGGGAGAAGCGAAACTGGAAATTATAGCACAGTTTGGAACCCCCGAGGACCTCCCTTATTTCCCAATATTTATTGTATTTGGTTCTTCACAGTTGCGCTTAACCAATAAAAGTGGAAGCGAAAAGACAGGATCTCCGCAGTGACGCTTCTTTCGACATAAATGGATGCAGCAAGCAGCTCGGGTTTTCGTGGGGGTTTTGTGTTTTTGTTTTGTTTTTGTTTTGGTCGGGAAACCAGAGAAACGTTATTCCAGAGGCTGTTTCTGAACAGTAGCAGATTATTAGCCCAAAGATTAAGAACAGCTTCGTTGTCCAAAATGCAAGGTAGTGTGAGATGCGTAGATCTCCCAAACAGGGCGCTGCAATCCACTCAGCAATTCCCAAACTCCCAAGAAAACAAGAAAAATCAAAAGACATCTTTTTATTCTTGTGCCCTAAAATGGGCGTTAAAGTGACACTTCTGGAAGCTGTTTCGTTTCAAAACGTATCCTCCTTTTTTTTGGCTGAAAGAATATCTTCTTATGGGTAAAATGAAAAAGCAAAAACTTCGTCAATGAGCAGCAAAATTAAGGAGTAAAACCAAAGCACTACTTCTGTTTCCAGTTTTGAGAACGAAGAAAAAAAAAAACACAATTTCCCCATAAGAACGCTCCGTTTTGTTTTTCTTTTCTAACATGTCTTGAATTAAACAGAACATGTTAACAAGATTGTAATGAAAACTCTGTGATGTAAACATGTAATGAAGAAATTCTAGATTGATTATGTTTGGGGGCCACGAAGATTTTATGACTAGATATCATTGAATCCGTGGAACCAAGGCCGTAAAAGCTGTGGGACTCTTAATGGGGAGGGGGAACTTGAAAACGCTAGGGAATCTCTCTTCTCATATACATATATATTCAGATGTAAATGCAATAACTTGAGCTGAGTTTTATTTTTCTAGGATTCCAATATGTATTTAGTAGGTTTTGAAGGCCAGATGCCAGTTCGTGAATGTATCGGAATAAAACGCAAGGACAAATGCCAAATGCCTGTGGTTTGTGTAAACTACACAAAATCATAAGGTTTTTATATTTAGGTAGATAAATGGAGAGATAAAATGACAGATAAAAATCAGTTGTTCTGGTTTGTTGTGGATTTCGATCCAGGATAGATTTTTTTTCTCAGTTTCCTAAATTTTCATGCACAAACACTTGCTAATCAGCGCAGACGTTGCTTTTATTTCGCGTCTTAAAAGTAGCAGGGAAAAGAAAACCCAAGGAAAAAGTCTAGGTACAGCAAGCCCTACCTTGCTGCACCTCGGGACGCGTTTGGCCTTCTCTAGAAGAACCAGGGGTGCGCAGAGACGAGGCGAGGGGACTTGGACTGATGGGCACAGTCCCGCCTCTTTAAGAAATCTTTGCAAAACGCCCGTTTAGCTCCATTTCTCGGGTGATTGGAAGGAAAAGGAAAGGGGTCCTTTAGGTAGAAGTGTGTGTGTGTGTGTGTGTGTGTGTGTGTGTGTGTGTGTGTGTGGGGGGGGTATTAACGTTTTCTACATTGTCTAGTGGGAGCCGACCGAGAAATCTCCCTGGGACTCCTCGGCTCAGCCCGCTGGGGTGGGGACCCCGCGGCGGGGACTTCGCGGGGAGCTGACACCGCCTCCGCCGGCCGCTCCCGCGGCGGTGCCTCTGCCCGCGCCGCCGCCGCCCGCGCGCCGGCCGAAGCCGCGAGAGTCCGGGGCAGGAAAACTCTGTCCCTCCCGGCGGCGCTCATTACCGGCAGCTGCTTCTGCTTAGTCCTGCCAGGCTCAGTTTGCCCCAACCCACGGCCTCTCCCCGGGTTCCGTCCCCACCCGCCCCTCCCTGACTTCCCCGCCGCACCCCCCCCGCCCCCCAGATCCGCCGTGCCTGCGCAGGTCAACGCCGGTTGGCAGTCCCTGTCCAGGGGTCACAGCTCCTGGGTGGAGGGCGCTGGAAGCACAAACGAGGAGAATCGGGAGGCTGTACCGCCCCTGTGGGAACTTAGAAAGAGGCCCTGGGAGGTTGGGATCAGGAGGCCGGGGGCCAGAAGGGCGCGGGGCTAGCCTAGCAGCCGGAATCTGCGGTTCCACCCGCCCGGAGACGCGGGGCAGGAGCCGGAGCTCGGGCCCGGGGAGCAGCGGCCCGGCGCCCACGATGAGGAGCCCTGCCTGCCTGCCACTCGTGGCGTCGGGGAGACCGGAGCCGTGGAGGGGGACCCGGCTGCCCCCGCGCGGGGGGAGGGAGAGGGTTCCCCCGGGATCTCGGGAACCCCCATCGCGTGAGAGCCCTGGAGGACCGATCCTGCGGTGCGCTGCGGAGCACGGTCCTCCGTCAGTTCTCTTCCTTGTGCTCGCTCTCCACTTTCTGGTCTGCTAGAGAAAAGCCCAACACCAGAGAGAGCGGGCGGCCACCAAGGTTCCCACGCAAAGCAGACGCGAGAGTCGGCTCTAGCGCGGGGCCGAGCAGGCCACGGGCGGGCGTCGCCGGGCTGCGCAGAGCTCCAAGGCTCGGGAATGGGTGTCTCCAGCCACAGCCAGGCCGGAGCGGGGACTCTGGGTGGCGAGGGTCGGCGGGAGCATTCCCAGGATCCCTGCGTCCCGGCTGTTGGGAAGTGGTCTGCTGTGCCCTCGGGGCTTGCCCACAGAGGCCTGGTTTCAAACCAAGGAGACGAGGAGACTTGAGGATTCCCTTCCAAAGAGAGCCTTCCCTGACACTGCAGTCGCATTTTGGCAAACCAACACCCTGGTGGCCCGGAAGGGTTAACTTCCCGCATCCTTGCTCAGTGTTGTTTTGCTTGGGTAGCACGAGGAACAATAGCATCTTGCCGGCCCAGAAGTGACCCAAGCAAAAGGGCCTATCGGGTCCTTCTCCCCGCCCATCTCCGAGAGTAGGGGGGCTCCTACGTCCGCAAAGGGTACACCCATTCTCACCCGTCATATCTGACAGTTGGTAGGGTTCCGCCTTGCAGTCACGGAACCCCGAATTTCTGATGAAGAAACTGATTTTCACCAAGGGCTTTCCTTGACCAAGAGGACCACCGCTGTGTGCCTCTCCCTGCAGGCTAGCACGGGGCGGCTTGCTGCCAGAAAATGTGTGTTCAGTGAGAGCACATCCAGCCTGGTGGTCCTAGGCTCCAGGCTGGACCCAGGTCGGATTCAACTGGCACATTTTCCCGCCCAATCCTGCGGGCTCCCAGCCAAAACACAACACTCCTGAATCCGAGGCCCTTGTGCTGACAGATTGCAGAGAACCCAAACCTACACCCTTCTTTTTTTCTGGTTTCTAAAGAATCTGCTCTCTCCAGCTCGCACACCTCACCTCGGATTTCACCCCGCAGTTTTGAGGAACTTCTGGTGGTGGAGATGTCTCCTAACTGTGGAAAATGGCCGCAGGGCGGGGCCTAGAGGCTGGGGGCCCCTGACCCCAGTTTCCGCCTGTGGCATCAAGTGAGAGGGTGCAGATCTGAGGCCGACCCGGGTAAAAATTTGAGACTATACCAAAAGACAAACAACAAAAGCTAAAGCAAATTTCAAAAATAAATAAATAGGTAGGGGACTGTGGCCCAAGTGGGAGTGTGCCCACTTAGCAAGCCTGAGGCCCTGATTCCAAATCCCACAACCATCAAACAACAAAACAACAACAACAATGGGTTTAGGCAGAAAATTTTCGTTGAATAAAGCCGAAACCCCCTTTTCATCCTTCATGAACACCCTGCCTTTTCTTTTTCCTTAGCAATCTTAAACGGGCCTACTTTAATCAACCAGACCCATTCTTAAGCTGGGGTGGAGCTCTTGAAGGGTCCCTTGAGGGAGGAAGATTTTGCCTCCCTCTCCTCACCCCCCCCCCACTGTCCTGGCCTCTAGTTGCCCACTTTGATTATGCAATCCGAATCCCGTAAAAACCACAATACAATACAATACAAAACAAAACAAATAAACCAGAAAGCGCTCCTGCAGGTTATTCCAGCTTGAAGATGAGACACCTCTTTCCAGACTCCAGCCATAGTCCAAGTCAGCTGTAACCCTTAGCCCAGATCCAAGTTCGGAAGTGTGGGGAAGGACATAATCTTGGGAAGGAAGGAGGCCAGGCTCCCAGGAAGTAAGAACTAGTCTAGTCTGGACTGGTCAGCCCGGGTTCCCATCTTCTCCCTAGTTAAAGTGAAGACCCAAGTACAAGGCTGGCTCCCAGTACCATTTACTGAAGAAGCTCCATAGCTAATGCATGTAAAGTGATTAAAAATCCTCAGCCTCCTGAGCACAAAATAGGGCCTTTTCCAGGTAAAGACACTTTCCCCTGGAGATCAAATGTCAATTTTCAAGAATTAGAGACCTGGGGCATTTTGGAAATCTAGAATAGTAGCATTAAAACTGCCACAGAAAACGTTTGTGAAACACAACACTCTGTAAGGATGCACTTGCTGGAAAAGGCAGGCCTCAGTCATAGTCTAGGGACTGCCACAGAGGCCTGCAGTGCTCAATGATCTGATGTGTGAACAGCCTTAATACCTACAAAGGTTTTCCTGAGATCATCCCTCAGCAACTATTACCTTCTTTGTTTCTATGATTGCTAAAAGGCCAAAAGTAAGTAATTTCAATTTCATGACTGTCAGCATGGAAAGCTGTTGAAGGAAATGCCTTTTTTTTTTTAACATCTAGGATATTTCCTAAAAATGTATAGGTTACGTTGAACGGGGTCTTAATTAACAGACACAGTTGATTATGTTCTGTTCCTTGTGATCACAGAAATGAGAATATATGCTTTATATTTAAAATTAAGAAATGCAAAATAACACAAATGAAAGGTTTTGGCAATGCAAAGAAATCTGTTCATTTGAAAGAAAGCCTGGGAGCTTTATTCTCAGAATGTCTATGCAGATAAATTGTTCATAGTGCATTTGGAGGCGATATCTCAGCAATAAAACTATTCTATATTTTTGCAACAATCCTTTCCAAATATTCCATTGGTGTGATTATTTTTGAGCACAGGATCCTAATTTCCTTGCATTAGCAAAGATCCTGGAAAATATTACAAATCATTCAGGAGAGAAAACAAAAAGAATGACACTTTGAAACTAGGTGTAGACACCTGCAAATCTCTCATTTTCTTGAGCTAGAGTCTTGCTGTTTTTTTTTTTTTTGTTTCAGGTACAGTTTGAAAGAATATTTATAGGTAGCACTGAATTCCTGTGCCTTTCAACAAAGACACCTTGTCGTACTTCTACCATATAAAACCAAAGTACTTTGCAATAATGATGTTTCATTTCCACCTTTTAATGCCACACACTCTGAATTTCTTGGGCACTTCAAGCAGACATTGCCAGTGTGGGCACTGCTACAATACAAAGGGACAATCTTCCCTAGGCCAACCACTGTGTGGAGTCTACAGGGATGGATTCACAGCACTGATAATTCCTCTGGTTCCATCTGTGGCATGATAAAGCCCAGCCATTATGGATCACTGTGAGGTTAAATTAATTAGGTTCCTCCATTATGCTGCTGTCTTCTGGAGATGGTTGCCATTTTCCCTTTAAATGTCATTATTTCTTGATCTAGTTAGTAGTTGATGTGATAAAAGAGGCGCTAATGTAAATTTAACAATACAAATAACACTTCCTTTCATGTATGTTGGGGGGAAAAAGCATGAAGAGGGCCAACCAACTTGTACCTGTCTGCCATAAACAGTGATGTAACTCATACTTTAAAAGAATAAAATGAAGCTCGCCAATATGCACTTGGATTCTTTTCTTCAGTGAATTCCTGAATCAATACTTTTGTTTCATGTTTTCATGTTCTCAGTAATGTTAATGTATCCAGTTACAAACTCTTGCTAGTAAGAAAGAAAATATGCCCTGCTGTGCACCCTTCTAAACATTTTAAAAGAATCAGGTTTTCTTTTCATTTGGAATCATGATTTTGATTGTCTGCTATAGTTTTGTAATCTCCAATGGATAATGAGTGGACATACTTAATTCCCTACTTTAATCACCTGAGTTGAAAAACAAGGTCACATTAGCAGACTCAGTAGCATCTCTGCTCTTGTACAAAAAGGAAACATGTAGACATAAAGCAGTATCAAGTATGATATTTATTCTGCCACCGGAGAGACACATAAAAAATACTGGTAGCCTAATGAACCTATATGGCAAATATTGAAAGCAGATGTATTCCTGGTACATTATGGAGTAAAAATTTATTATTAATAGGTGATAAAGTGCACACACTAATAAAAAGTAGAGTCTAATATTTTTATTTAGCCTTTCAAGGATTATTTTATTATTGTTAAAGCTAATAAAATTTTGGTAACCTAAGATCCAATGAGTTAGGACCAATACATAAATAGATCACAAATCATAAGCAAAAGCCCTTGTGTCTACAAATCAGTTGTATTTTATCTGGTTGTTTTCAGTTTTTCTCTTTTGTTTCCTATGAAATAGCTAGGTGGTTTTCACTGTCTTTTGGGACCAATGTAAAATAAAATTTAACGTAGAAGAATAGCTCCTTTGATGTAAGGGATCCAGGTAAAGAGTTGATTTCATGGAATTTGAAGTCTGGGTTATGTTCCACTTTTTTAGTTAAAGAACAGGTGCTTAGGTAAAGATTGGTCATTGATACCAGGCCCCACCTCACTTTCCTCCTTCACCCCAGATTGCGTGTTTGGAGGGGCATCACAATGGCACTGTTACTGTGAGTTGTGCAGACTCCATGCATGGTTCAAGTAAAGACAGTAAATGGTCAAGGATGTTAGGTATAGGCAATGTGCATGCCACATTGAAATTGGTGTGGGCACAAGTAAGGTAGGTGTCAGATAGGTGTGGGCACTGTTAAGATACGTGTAAGATAGGTGTGAGCACCCTAAGTTGTCTCTGATTCAAGGTATCTCACCTTTGTTCTAAACACAGGTTAAAGTCTGTAGGTGACAATAGTGTGGAGGAAATCTGTAAGTATCAGTATACTATGAATTGAAAATGTTTCTGCTTTGGAACATTCACAGTTTAGTAAATGGTAACTGAGTTGAGCAGAGTTGAACAAGTAAGTATAAAGATAAAACTAAGATAAATATCATATTATGAGGTAACCCAAAGTACATTGCTAGCATTCAAAACATCATTTCTTCAATATTATCTTTCCATATCATCTCTCTTTTATTCTGTATCTCCAAATCAACATTGGCTTTTACTTTCAAAAAGGTCTAGAGTTTTAACCCTTTAACCTTTGAAAACTTTATCCTTTTACACACACTGAGATATGTAGATGTGTATGCAGAGAGTGTATGTGTGTGGGGGGGAATTAATGAATATTAATGAGACACATTTTACAGGAGTCTACCATCCTTACCTTTTTTTTCTTGTTGTTAAGTGGAGGGAGGGGAAACTGTAAAATTCTCTGCAGCACTCACTATAAATTATGTTTTGCTGAAAGGTTTAATACTTAATTTTAAGTCAAAGGACATTTTCTTGGCTACTTTAGTTTTTGTTCATCTGGGAGAAAGTCCAGGTGGCAACTTTAATATAAAAATCCAGCATAGGCTTGTTTTAAGGCAAACATCTTTGGGTAGAGCCAGGTACTTTAGATGCAAATTACGGTCTGTTTTTGTTGACGTAAAAGGATATTGGCATTCATTCAAATATTCATTAGTTTAGAGCTTTGAATTAGTTCAGATCCAGTGGCTATTCAGAAGAGGAAATAAAATGGATGAATAATTAAGAGCAGGATTCTCAGATAGTAAAGTTATTTGAGTTACCTCCTAGATAATCTTCTCTCTCAATATTTAAAGTTGGCTAAAAGATCAACTCTTGGTGCATTTGTATTGTGAAATACAGTTAAGAAAGTAGGAATCTAGATGTTCTGGGAAGGTAAATTAAAAGTAAGGAATAAGATAAAAGAGTTAAGCACTTCAAATTAGAGGAAAGCGACTCTACGGTGACAAATTCCAGGAAAGTTCTTAATTTCTTATTTGTGAAATACTGTTAATAATTGCATTAGCTACTTTCTCATTCAATTCAAATTTATTTTCAAAGGCATTCTACAGATTGTGCAAGAAATTCACCTTAAAAAAATCAAAACCAAAATGATCCTGGTATAGTTAATATTTTTTTCCCCATAAGGGATGTGATGAAACTGAGCTTTAGAACATTCTTTAATGTTGATAGAGCAGGCTTGAAAAAAACTTGTCATATAAATCAAACTGTTCTGGGGGCAAACTGGTGTTGTTTTTAAACCACAGAGTGGGTCAATGGGTGTGGTTATGCACATGGTTGAATGGTGAATGTATAGATTAAAATACATTTTGCCACACTAGTTTCCAGAGGATTGTTTTGGCCTGGTGTTCCAAACCATGAGCCAAAACGTTGGTCAGTATTTTGACAACAGAGCCAGGAAAAACAGAAAAGGCTTAGCCTGTGAAAAAGAAATGAAGATGTAGTGAAGGAAAACAGTAGTCCCCCTGCCACTGCCTTACTCAATCCATATGTGGGCTTAAACACAGGAAATACCCACCATTCACCGCAATCAAGCCAGAGGCTTGTGCATCACAAAGTGCCTTGTGGAACTAATTGGACTCTATTAAGATTGTCATTGACATGGGAAAGCATTTTGAAATTTTAAATCAGAACATGCAATGTACATAGAAAAAGATAACAGTCACATTGTTGATTCAGGACTACAAATGTCGGCATAATACACGTGTAGACATGCAGGATTTGTATGCTTGATTCTGTGATGTGCTGTATTAATTATCATCCAGGAATATGTTTGTCTTCCTTCCCTTTTTATGTTTTTTTTCCCTCTACAATCCTTCCAGAATGGCAGATTTCACCATGTGTTTCTACACCAACTTATAAGCAGAGAAAATCAAAGCATTGCCAATTCATCAACAAATGCATAGTACTTGCCATATGAGCAAGACAAGGTCTACAGAAAGAAAAAGAAAGCACAGCTCAAAAATAATAGAACTTGCAAGAAAAGTTTTCAAGATATTAGATAAAAACACAGATGGTGTAAGTATTCATATATGCAAACAATTTGAAGTTTGCCAACAAATCCTTGGGAAAGACTTTATCAACATCTCTATTATAGATGTCTAAGTTGGACAAGAAATGTACTTACTACCTCTTGCATATAACTGTTAACTCTTCTGTACATCACCCTGACAATAAAATTAAAAAAGAAACCAACAAAAAATTAAAAAAGTAAAATGAAAAAAAATTACTAAATTCAAGCAGGGTGCTGGTGGCTCATATCTGTAATGCTAACTATGCAGGAGGCTGAGATCTGAGGATCATTGTTCAAAACCAGCCCAGGCAATTAACCACCAGAAACTGGAAGTAGTGCTATGGCTCAACATGGTAGAGCACTAGCCTTGAGGAGAAGATCTCAGGGACAGTTCCTAGGCCTGGAGTTCAAGCCTCATGAGTAACAAAAAAACCTTACCTATATATAGGTAAGTCACTAGATAGATAGATAGATAGATAGATACATATATATACATATATTTACACACACATATATATTATATATATATATATTATATATATATAACTTACCCTATACTGGAAGCTTACTCTCCTTCCCTTTGTTGACATTTTGAGAAGCTCCATTGGAGTCTATGTGCTTAGTCCTAACAACTATCTTAAAGTTATGGTTGCCAATCATATTTGTTTTATTTGTCTTTGGTCTAAAGACTTAACAATATTATGTAATATTATTTATAATTATCTATTATATTATATATTTTAAAATATAACTTCTAATACTATGAGGAACATGCAATATTTTATCTACCTAAAATATTTGAAAAGGCTTATATTGTACAGTCATTTGATTCAAAATTTCCTAGGCATGAATGGCAACAATAATTGTATTTCTCCATCTAAAACAATTGATGATAAACATACTCAAAAGGAATTATCCTAAACTCATCTCAATGATGCTACCATTTTGTTGGTTCTTTATTTCATTGGTTTCAAAACTTCTTCTTTGGTATGGGTCATTTCTAGAATATTTCAATGTTGCTCCAGTTTCAAAAATAAAATAAAGTAGGAAGGGTATGTAATTTGTGTTCATGAAACAGATTTACCATGAAGATATTGCCAATGGGTGAAGTTGGGCAAGCAACAAATCATTGGAAGCTTTAATGTGTGTACATATTTAAATACCCTTAAAATTCCAGTATCATAAAAATTGCAATCTGATCATCTAATTACCAAGTTCTTTATGTAGATTGAGAGCTATGATTTTATTTTTTGTGTGAAATTTATTTACTTATGTATTTGAATTTTATTTTATCTTTAATTGTACAAAAGAATTGCCACTCAACAAAGTAGTATATGGATACAATGAATCTTGATCAATGTCACCCCTTTCACCATTATCCCCAGGAAGAGTTTTTTTAATATGAATAAAGTCATTTAATTCTCCCTCTGAAATAGATGCCTTGATTAGTTTCATTTTAGGAAGAAACTGAGCCACAGAAAAGCACCATACTTCTGAGAAGTGAATTCACACAGTTAAAGAGCAGAGCATACTTACTTTATTGGCAAATAATAAAACAAGGGAACCATTGGACTATTATAATAATCTAGATGGTATATAGAATATAATATACCTTCTATTTAGGTATACTAGTGTCTAGGTACATAGACCCTAAATAGTGTTTTTGTGTGTGTGTGTGTGTGTTTAAAAATCCCCATCCTCCTTGCCAGGTGCCAGTGGCTCACGCCTGTAATCCTAGCTACTCAGGAGGCTGAGATCTGAGGATCGTGGTTCAAAGCCAGCTCGGGCAGGAAACTCTTATCTCCAATCAACCATCAGACAACCTGAAGTGGTGCTGTAGCTCAAGTGGTAGAGTGCTAACCTTGAGCTGAAGAGCTGAGGGACAGCACTCAGGCCAGAGTTCAAGCCCCAGGACTGACAAAAAAAAAAAATCCCCATCCTCATTAAAAAAATTCCAAGCATGGAAAATACTTTGCAGAAATAGTGAAAAATGGGCAAATACAGATAAAAAATTTTTTTCTATAGAAATATATTATCCTATTAATGTAAGATAGTGTCCTTATCCTCATGATTTCATACCTACACATCATTTGCATACATATAATTCCATTGACAACCAATAAAAGAGTCTCTATGAGACAGGGAGTTCCCACCTTTATATAGACATAGACATCTTCAAAAATTTTTGTAGTTGGGCCCTGGTGGCTCACACCTATAATCCTAGCTACTCAGGAGGCTGAGATCTGAGGATTGCAGTTTAAAGCCAGCCCGGGGAAGAAAGTCCATGAGACTCTTTTCTCCAATAAGCCACCAGAAAACAGAAGTGCTGTGGCTCAAGTGGTAGAGTGCTAGCCTTGAGCTGAATCGCTGAGGGACAGAGCCCAGGCCCAGAGTTCAAGCCCCATGATCAACAACAACAACAACAACAACAACTACAAAGATTTTTGTTTTTAGCTACATGGAAAAACCTGTTTAGTGTGAGAAAAAAGCATCAAGCTACAAAAGGGAGAATTGAAGAACACTGATTACACCTTTTGAAAGTGAATGCATCTGTAGAAGAGATAGTGTACAGGTGGCAGATGGATAAGGTTTTAAGAACTCTGTTTTGGAATTAAGCAAAGCTTGTATCAGGATGGAACCTCTATTTCTCCATCTGCAAAATGGAACTAGTCAAAGTTCAGAGGTCTTGAACATCACTAGTGCAAATCTCACCTTGAGAATAGTTTAGAAGATGGATTTAAGGTTGGCTTCCTGGAATAAGACTGTTGGATTTGATTTTTATCTTTTTAACCCCTCCCTATGAACTCATAAGTTGAGGAGCTGTGAAGACAATAACCTTAAAACAGTATTGTCTGAGTTAAATTTGATAATGTAGATTAAGTAGTTAATAAAAGTCTTGCCACGGAATAAGTCCTCAGGACATGCCAATATAATTATGGACATTTGAGAAACAGAAAAACAGACAGTAGAATTTGAAAGTCTAAACCCTTTCTGCTTCCTTAAAAACATCCTAAAAGTAAGTTTTACATTTATTTTACATTTATAGAACTCAAGGTATATTCGCTATTATCTCCCGCAGTTTAAGCATTAGTTTCCTTATCTATAAAATGGGTTTAACTCTACAGCTAACTCTGTACGGTAAAATTAAGACATTTTTATATGGAATTAAATATCTCAAAATAATATCTTTTTTGTGGCATTACACTTTGAATTTACTAGCCAAGTACTCTGCCACACCACTAACTATAAAGATAATATCATTATGGTATGCATATAAAAATATTATTGAAAATAAATGCTTTACTCTTAACATAGTGATACCTTTCCAATAATTTCCACTTTCCAAAATGCCTATTTTCTCACCTCAGCATGTCATGGAAGAACTCAGTAAGATAACTTAATTGGCTTGAATAGCATAACATGCTATTCAAACAAACAATTCTACCAGATTATTTTGACACGTCTTTCTTTTAAAACCAATTGCACACACAAACAGTTTGATGCCACTTCTAAATACCAGTGGGAAAAATAAGTGAAAGAAAAAAATACAAGAATATTTTCAGACTTACAGGAAAGACTAACAGTTGAGAATGTTGTGGGAGACAATCACGCCGTAAGTCACAGGAAAAGATCAAGGCATTTTTGACAGTACCTCTGTGTTCTTTATATGCTGACCTTTGTTTTAGCAGACGTGGAGTGATCTTGACTAAAAATCACCCCTGAGGGTACAATGAAATTTGCTCGTTAAACTATTTTAGTGTTTTTCCTGGATCTCATGCACAGCATGCTGTTGTCTCTCTGTGGTGGAACCCAAAGCTAATAGCTTTTACTGATTCTGCAGATAAATATCATACATCACTTATGCTTTAAAAAATCCCTGCTCAAACTCGAGTTCCTATTAAACAACATTGCTTTGGGTTTCAAATAATTAAAGAAGAACACAAGAAAACTTACAGAGAATACAATGTTATGGATAGAAAAGTTTTTACCACAAAATGATGTTATATCTATATTTGATTCTTATGTGTTTACCCTATTTTTCTGAAACAGTAAGATGTTCTGTGCTGTGCTTCATTTATCTGTAAGTAACCTGACCACATATTTTATTTTCTATGCAGGGCTACTTTTTGACAGTGTTAGGGATTGTCCTAGGACAGAAGAAGGAAAGTCTACCTAGTTGTAAGAAATAGATATTGATCAATCTTAGCATTTCTTTTTGTGGACTGAGGAATAAGTTGGTGAGTTCATTAAATAAGCCCTAATTTTATCAGTCAAAGTTACTATTGATTAAAAGAGCATTTTGTAGTAAATAAGAAAAAAATCTTTAAATTCTAACAAGTTTTTAAATTAACTAATGAATTCTTAGAAAACCATATTATTTTGGATAATTTCCTGTTCTTTGGATCAGATTATACAACATTTTTGTTGTTAAGATCAAAAAGAAAAATTGTGAAATTAAGCATTAGTACTTTATCCCCACCTTTTAAGTTAGTTGTAGTTATGAGGTATTAATAAATATCTGTTGAATGAATGAAAGAATGAAGTAAGAAACTTCTGATTTATTCAGATCTAATCAATAAATGAAATTATTTCCTTATTGCAAATTTTTATGTAAAAACTGATTATTGCATTTTACTTCTTTTTGGAAAATACATGTGTATAAACATGTTAGAATATCATTTGCTGAAAAATCAAGCCATCTTTGAGACAACCACACAACTTTACCTTCACAGGCACAAAAATGTCAATTCTTTAACAATATGGACTGCTGTGTGTGTGTGTGTGTGTGTGTGAACATACACCAATTGCTGTGTGTGTGTGTGTGTGTGAACATACACCAATACTGGGGTTTGAACTCAAGGTCTGGACATTGTTCCTTAGCTTTTGTGCTCAAGACTGGTGATCTGCCACTTTAGCCTCAGGTCTACTTTCAGCCTTTTCAGTGTGGTTAATGGGAGATTAGAGTCTCACTGGCTTTTTAGCTACAGCTCACTTCGAAACTGCCATCCTCAGATTTCGGCCCTCAGAGTAATTAGGATTAGATGTGAGACACCATTAACCGGCAGGAAGGCTTTTATTTATGATCTGCATATTCTTTCAAATACTTTACAAATAGTAAGGGTCTATTAATATCTGCTATGACAATGACTTAATATATAGTATTCTTCATATTTATGTGCTAGTTGGTACTACAAATGAATTTTATCTTCCAGAAAAAAATTAAGGGAATATTTGGTATGTCTTATGTCCAAAGAACTAAAATTCTTCATAATATATTGTATCCTAGAATCTCACTGTTATAAAAGTTATTACAAACACTTGACCATCAACCATCTATTTGACGGTCATGTTCCATGCTCTGGACTTTGGGAACTAAGAAACTATTTTCATAGAACCCTTGAATGTAGTAGTTGCCTGTTTTCTAGCCTTTCACTTCTAAGAACTTAGAGGCGATCTTTTACCTGTGGCGGCACTTAGATTATTCACCTCCTATGTCAAGCTCATGTCATTCAACTGGGGCCATTCTTCTCCAAAACTCTCAGCTAGTGACAGACATTACCTTTGGCTTACAGTCCTTTCCACCCCAATTCCTATTCATGTTGAATTGTATTGGACTGCACTTTTATCTGCCTTCACCAAGGCCTTTCTGTTCCTTCCTCTTAACCTCACTCTATTCCATTTTAGTCACCAGCCATCAACTGGACATTGTCATCATATACAACTTTTATACTTTCTGTAATTATAATTTATAATTTCTTTTATAATTTCTGTAATGTTAGAGTCTATCTTCAACCACAACCATCTCATTTTTAGCTTTTCTGTTCATCTATCCTTATCATATTCCTGTTCTAACTTTGGGACCTTTAGTGACCTTGAAAGCAGGAGACCCTTCAGAGGTGAGAAGATAGTGAGGAGTCAGCCATCATAATGAGGACAGGATCAGTGCCCTGTGGACAGACACGATGCTCTCCATTATATGAAAATGTAAGAACTCAACAGTCTACAAGCCAGAAGAGGGTCCTTATCAGAACTTGACCATAATGACCCTCTGCCCTCAGACTTTAAGTTTACAGAACTAAGAGAAATAAATTTTGTTGAAGAGGAGATAGTGACAAATTAATGATAAATTTAGAGCACTTTCTCCTGGTCCAAGTCACCCTTCAAGTAACAGATTTTTCTTAATTCAGAATAATTTTCTTATATTTAAATGCAAATATAACACAAATCTGAATGTCATTCAAATGATATCAATTTTTCCTGTATATACCACATTTATGAAAATAAGTGGATATATTTATGCTTGTGTATATGTCTGTATGTACATATATATTTATATTTATAAGTGCTTTTCTTTCTACCAATTCTCTCATCTGTGTCATACAAAGTTGAATTTAATTGAATGAAGTTTCTCTTCATTACAGGTTGTATTTTTCTACTTCTTTGCATGCCTGAACCATATAGTTCGATGACAATCAATGGTTAATTTTCTTTTTTGGTGTGCTACACACTTTGTATTACTACACATTTTCTTGAAATTTAGTCTTGGGTGTTATTACATGGAACCAGTTTGATCTTTTTGGAGGTCTTTTATCTTTGGTTATACGAGACAAAATAGCACCTAGCTTATTGTTCTTTGTTCTTTTCTGCTAAGGTAAGACCCTTTTGACTAATTCTAATGAATGCTTCATATATAATGTTATTTTTCATTCTGGCCATTGGGAGCAGCCATTATTCCTGTCTGTGATGATTTTAGAGGAGCTGAGTTTTTTCTTCCTAATATTTTGGGTGGCTTCTTTCCTGGACCTGATGCGGATCTGTATTCATTTGGTTATTTGAAGCAAACCTTGTATAGATCTCTGGAATTCTCCCTTTAAGTAGCTTTTGCTTCTTCAGCAACCTGCTTTACAGAGCCTAATACCATATGTTTCCTTTAATAACCCTATACCCCAAAGACACAACTGGCTCCCCTGAAACCACCCTCTCTTTACTGTATCCTGGAAACTTTCTCCTCAGTAGAAAAGGGCTACCTCTTTGGTTTCTTGCCCCTCAAAGATCAATTGGTTTAGTTTTCTTATGGACTAGCTCTGCAGGAAAGTCATTTTTATGTGCACATAAACAGAGAATTCAGAAATCTCAACTAAGCTATGAATTAGATCATAGAAGAAATAAGGTATAGTTCTACAGTTAAAATACACATAAAATAGACACTAATGATATCTAGAAAAATCTGCATATGTTTGTGAAACTGGTTATTTATCACTATGTAAACCATATGCCAAAAGAAATCACAAAGAAAATTAGAAACTATTATGAAAAAAGAAGTAACAAATATAAAATATATTCAAAGTGATGGGACATATTGTAGCCTTAAATGTGTATGTAAGGCGGCTGGGAAGGTGGCTCAGTTCTAGAGTGCTTGCCTTGCATGCATGAGGGCCTGGGTTCGATTCCTCAGCACCACGTAAGCAGAAAAAGCCGGAAGTCGTACTGTGGCTTAGGTGGTAGAGCACTAGCCTTGAGCTGAAGAGCTGAGGGTCAGTGCCCAGCCCCAGAGTTCAAGCCCCATAACCGGCAAAAAAAAAAAAAAAGTGTATGTAAAACAAGAACAAAAGCTGAAATGAATGAGCTTAGTGTTTATATTAGGTAGGCACAAAAAATTCCAACTCACCCCCCCCAAAAAAGAAAGAAGATAGACCAGACATTATTGAAATAGTACTGATACCTGAAAGACTTAGTAGTTCTTGACAAGATTAGTTCTGTCATCTTGAAACTTAAATAATAACTGAAAAAATTTCCTCCATACCCTCTGGAATTACATGAATCATTGGTCTACTCTGTTAAACATATCAGTTTAATATACAACTTTTTTCAGAGAATTGAACAACAGATAATTTTTGTGAACTAGCACAACCCTAATATTTAATTCTCACAGAGATTTTTTTGGGGGGTCGGTCGTGGGGTCTGAACTCTGGGCCTGGGCGCTGTCCTTCAGCTCTTCAGTTCAAGGCTAGCACTCTACCACTTGAGCCACAGCGCCACTTCCGGCTTTTTTCTTTTTGCTTTTGTGGTGCTGAGGAATCGAACCCAGGGCCTCATGCATGCAAGGCAAGTGCTCTACCACTGAGCCACCTTCCCAGCCTCACAGAGATATTATAAGAGAGGAAGAATTAATCTGATGTTACTCATAGAATAGAAGTAAAAATTCTAAACAAAACACATGTAGGCAGAATCTGATACATAAATTAGACATCATATTAAGACTGAACTGGATTGAATATAATGTTGTTTTACCATTTGTAAGAAACATCAATGAGATCTGTCTTACTAGTAGAAAAAGGAAAATATTACATACTTATTTCAGTACTTACTGAAAAAGCATTTAATACTCTTTGCATTAATAAATGGCAAACATTCTTTTTTTTATTTCCCCCCCTTTTCTCCCCCCCCCCCCC
>NW_012267325.1:1837348-1902703 GCF_000151885.1 Dipodomys ordii
CTTCAGCTCAAGGCTAGCACTCTACCACTTGAGCCACAGTGCCACTTCCGGCTTTTTTCTTTTTGCTTATGTGGTGCTGAGGAATCGAACCCAGGGCCTCTGGCATGCAAGGCAAGCACTCTACCACTGAGCCACCTTCCCAGCCTCTGTTGTTTTATTTTTAAAGAGAGTATACTTCTATTAAGAGCAAGCACTACTGTTAGAAGGCCATTACAAAGGATGCTGGTATTGGAGTAGCAGTACTGATGGATTCTATATAGTTGTAGAGTTGTAAAAGCAAATCTCATACATTTAAGTAGTGAGCTGAGATGTGTGGCTCAGTTATTACTAGATTTGAACCTTGGTAGACTAAAGTGCCCTAGATCACACTGCTGTCTTTGGGAAGAGTTCTATATGGCCAACTGAGAGAGAGAGAGAGAGAGAGAGAGAGAGAGAGAGAGAGAGAGAGGGAGGGAGGGAGGGAGAGGGAGGGAGAGGAAGAGGAAGAGAGAGAGGGAGAGAAAGAGGGAGAGAGAGGGAGAGGTGGGGGATGGGAGACAGGGAAGATGAAGATTTGATTGAGGACAGTAAGTAAATGCGAGGACTGGGGTTAGAGTGGAGAGTCAAAATTTCTCTTCAAGGTAGAAAAAAAAAATTAAGCCATGTAAATGTCAACCTCCAGAATCCATTTGGATGAGAACCTCAGTGACTCAGCTGGAAAAGTGCTTATTTGAAAAACCCTTTCTAAATGACCACTCCTCAACTCTGCATTTGATTAAATCCATTTAAGAAGAAACCACCCTTATTTTGTGTTGGCCTATTATCTTCAAATGATTAAAATGATATCATTACCACTTATAAGTTTTATATCTCTCTTGAAGATTACATTTAAGAAAAACACTTCAATAATACTGTGCTGCCATAAAAGGCAGTTTCTCCTCATTCTGAAATAATACTCCCTTAAGGGGTCAGATTTACATCTAATGCAATACCATGGGAGAATTAGACTCCAGGAAAGCAAAGAGAATCCTCATAGAGTTACATAGGATGAAAATTTGGCACAGACACTATTTTTTTGATGGAAACCGATGAAGGGAATAAAAGTTAAAATACAAAGAAATAAGGATCCAAGGTAACAAGGCCAAAAGAAAGGAGTCTTTTGTTGTTGTTGTTCCAAGTTTTTTTTCTTTCTTTTCTTCTATTTTGGCCAACTCTCCTGTTTTCTTTTAGGGTCTTTATGCTACCAAGGCCAGTTAAAATGAAAAGGTAGGTATTGAAGTCATAATAAAATGTCTCCTTGTTTTATTTAGCTTTCATAATGATTAGCTTTGAGCTGGATATTTCATGTATCTCAAACTGAGAACTCTCAAAGACTAGGTCCTGGAATGAACTTATTCCAGGGGTCATGCTAACCACAGGCAGTAAATGCACAGAATGTCTCTGTATTCACTTCAGGAGCCATTTCTGGGCTGAGGCATCTTCATGGTTTAGAAAACCAATGAGTTTCAATGCCTTTTTAGAACTGCAAATATAGAGTTCAACATGCCTAGCAGTGATGTATTACTCTTTTTTTTTTACAGTCATTTCATGCTTGTATTTTATTTCCTTTGCTCGATTTTGCTTTAATGCTATTATGAAATATATTAATACATTTTGGTGCTCAATCCAAGAACAGACTAACTGCATTCTACATTGTGTATAATTACTCAAATTGCCTATAACAGCTCTTTGCAACTTCCAAAATCCAGATTGTGGAATTCTTTCTCTGTGCAAAAGCAATTTTCTTTTTATTTGCATGCAATATTTCTACGCTACCTATTCTGGCTTATTTCTAAATAGCTTTTTGATTGATATTATTTGGATGAAATTCAACTCTACAACCTAAAGCCATCTTACAGAATGTGGAAAATGTTATTTTATACTTGCATTAGGCATATTTTCTGATATTCCTAAAACGTTAATTGCTTCTTTTAGAGACTAAGGCTAATTAATCCCATGAAGTTTGTAAGAAAAGCATATGGAGCTCAAATCACTGCTTTATTGCTGCTGCTACAGTGTCTTTGGATGACTGCTACTCTATGAGTTTTGGCTGGTACATTTAAAAACTCCAGGTGCTTTGAAATGAAGAAGTCAGGATTCCTTCAGTTTACAACTTAGAGAAAATATACTACTGTGTTCAAGGAGTCCACCTACGTGTGTATGGACAGGATGCTGCTCTAAGCCTGTACATGCACTAATGTCTTATTCAATTGTTATAGCAATGACCATCTTGTTTCCATTTTGCAGACAAAACAATTGAACCCAGGAGAAATTAAGCAGCTTGTCTATGGTGTCTCAGAAATGTAGAACTATAATTGACTCCCAGACAAATATGGCTTCAGAATTCACCCCACTAAGGAGAAATATACAATAGGATATTTAAACTACGCTGGTAAATAGTAAAGAAAAAATTGAATTTAATTGCTTATTTCTATCCAAGTCTCATTTACAGGCACAATATTAACAGTAGTTTCATTATTGAAAGCAATGGACTATAATCTATGTGAGAGGAGATTATCTTAATGATATGTAAGATTGGAAACAAACAGTTGAATTGGATGATTCATTGTCCACTTTCAGCATTTCAAAATATGAAAAGATTGAAAATGGATAAACCTATAATATTATAATAAATATTAGAATATTAAAAAGTAATTTTCAAAAGGAAGAAGATAAAAACTATGTATGTATGCATGCATATCCATCTATCTATCAGTCATCTATCATTTACCTATCTACGCTCGCATCCTTCAATCCAGTCTTCTAAGCATCCATTAATTTTCATTGTAGAGAACCACTTTTTGCTACTTTATTCCTACATATTTAGTTAGCTACAGTTTTCTTCTTGCTAATAAACTGTACTGTCTAAAGCTATGTGGCCACCTTAAACTTTTCTTCCTTTGTTTGTTGGCTTCTCCAAAAAAAAAAAGAAAGAAAGAAATAGAAGGAAGTTTTTTTTGGGGGGGGTCAATATGTTTTCATTCCCCCCATTCAACTTCCAGAGTTTCCCTTGACAGCAGCAACACTTGATCTAGCCTACTGATGCCCCTGGCCAGTGCTAGAATGACCATCATGTGCCACTCAGAGATCATTATTCCATATCAACAGCCTGCATGACTATACAAAGTGCAAATATTTGCACCTGTGCAGGGGATAATGTGGATGAAGTTTGAGTATAGTTTCAACCAAAACCTGCTAGAACGAAATCCAAGAGATGTTATAAAGAAATGTAGGCTTTGTGTGTCCCTTCCCCACAATATAACCCCTGTTTTCACTGTATTTGATGTTGGTGTACTTTGTGGAGGGGAAGGGAAAAAACAAATTGTTTAAATAGGGATACAGGTGGACCCATTGCAACAATGAGATGTACAAGACGTTATGTCAAAAAACGAACTTTACAACTTTGGCTGGTGGGGGTGGGGTGGGGAAGGGGGAATTGGGGTGGAGGTGGGGGGAGAGATATGGGAAGGGATGAGAAGGGGAAACACAGGAGGGGGCAACAATGCTTGATAAGAAATGTACTCATTGTCTTGCCCATGTAATTGTAACCCCTCTGTACACTATTTTCACAATAAAAAAAGATGAAAAAAAAAGAAATGCAGGCATGCGTTTAAAAAGAAAGAAGAGAATGGTTCTATTATCCAGAGGCAGTAAGCATAAACAACTATTTCCCTCCTCTCATTATGAGGAACTACAAGAGACATTTTTTTCTTGCTTTTAGAAAAAGGGATAGGATCAGACCTGCACATTCCCTCTACCATACAGTTTTAAAAGCAAGAGAAATGTCTATTCATATTTATATCTGCAAGGCTACCGTAGTGTCTATCAAATTGTTGATGTGCACAATTATTCTATAATGAACAGATGAATTTCTATTTCAGGGGATGCTGAATCACAGCTGGTAGATTGCAATACATATACTTCAGATGTGGTTGGCCTAAGTAAACATCTTGCAGGGAGAGGTGGTATGATTATAAATCACCTGGAAAGCTGGCTGTACTCAGCCCATCCATTCTTCCTCATCCTGCCAATCTTGGAGGACTATAATGCATGAATCACATGAATATGGCAGGACTGTTATAGAAAGGGAGTAAAGACTTAGAAGCATCTTAATGTGCCCATTCACTCACTATTTATCTCATTCCATTCATGAAACATTATTGCATCCCTACTGTGTATTCCAATAACTGCTGTAGGCACTAAAGATACAACATGAATGAGATACTGCTCTTGTTCTTAGACATATGCATTTTAGTGGAAGAAATAACTATAATGGGTGCAAGTGCCTGGACAAATAAAATAGAACTAGCAGATGTTATTGTGGGTCCATAGAATGGAGGCCCTTCCATTAGACTCAGAAGAGACTTTTTGGAGGAAGTCATATCTGAGTTAAGTGCTGTTAGTTGACCACCTTCAACTATGCTTAGAAGAGAAAAAAAATGAGAGCAAATGAGAAGGAAACCTCATGTAAAAGTTATGCATATGCCAAATTATACAGTTATAACATCAAATGAATGTAGAAAATGATGTGAAATTCATTGTTGTAAGAGCACTATGTCTGAAGTAGGAAATGATAGGCAAGATGGCCACAAATATGGAGTAGGGCCTAGATATCCTCTGGTAAACTTGGCCCCATGAGCTGATTTCCATCCAGGGGTTTTGTGGTGACTGGGTGAACGATTAGGGAGGATTTGATGGTAAATGAATGTGAGATGGTGAAGGGCTAAGGGCACCAGCAGTGCCAGTGGGGATCAAGTAAGGACCAGAAGTGGAGAATAGTCAAGGATGTTTGAGCTTTCTGGCTTGAATGACTGGGTAGATGATATTGACTGTATCTGAGTGAGAGAATTTTGGGGAAAAAAGTTCTAGGAAAAGGCGATGAGTTCAGTTTAGGATTTTGAGGGGCTTATGTTTTGTGTCATGGTCTGAATATTGATATACCCCTACAATTTGTATTGAAATTTAATCCTCAAAGCAATACTATTTTTTCTGTACATGTGACATTTGGGAAGTGATTAGAATGGGATTAGTGTTTTATAAAAGGGCTCAGAGGAACAAGGTAGACATTTTACTCTTCTGTTATATGAGGTTAAAACAAGAAGGTGTCATCTGGGAAATACTAAGCAACTCCCATCAGACATTAAATTTGCTAGCACCTGCATTGCAGAATTCCCAAGATCTGGATGGAATACGAGCCTCCAAACTATGAGAAATAAATTTCTATGATCAAACTATGAGATATAAATTTCTATTACTTTTAAGTGATCCAGTCTCAGGTGTTTGTTATAGCAGTAGGGTTAGAGTAAAATAGTTACATACAAACATCTAGCACTAAGGAAGAGTCCGGACTATAGATTAAAAGTTAGGTTTCCTTACAGAAGAGGTCACTGAAGTTGTAAGAGCATTTTTCAACCCAGGGACAGTGGATAGATGCATTTAGAAGACTCTTAAGGACTATCGCTATTTAATAGTCAAGGAGAAAAACTACAGGTCATCAAAAAGAGAAAGAATGGTCTGAGATGTTCAAGGACTGTAATGAAATATGGTAACCAGGGTGTCTTCTCAACATGTCTGTTTTAGATGTTTTTCTATTTTTGTCATACTATTAAATGAATGGCATTCAATGTTGGTATCTTTCCTTTCACATCTTTTCCCTTCAGGCTGAAGTCTCCTACTAAACTGAGACTACCTTAATCATCATTGTATTTTCAGTGCTTACCATATAGGATACACATAATCTAAAATAATGTCTAATATGAACATACACACCACCACACACTCCTCTGTCTCTTACATTAAACTATTTGGATTGTAAACAATAGAAACTCAACTTGAGTCCAATTGTGGCTCATAGTATCCAAAGAAGAGTTAAGCATTAAATCTCTTTGTATAATAAGGAAGGACTTTGTATCTGGAAAGAACAAAAATCAGGAATATTAGGTTCCCTCAAGACCGTTTTACTCTTTCATTTTTTTTCCTGCTCTTTCTTTCCACAAGGCCTTTTGTTTCAGTGTATTACAAACTGTAACTGCTGACAGCTCCTGTATTTTGCATTTTATACTATCAATCACCAAAAATCCTGGGGCAGAATCACAAGCCTAAGTGAAGGTCTTGTGCTCAGACCTGGGTCATCTGATGGCACCCAGAGGATCAGATGAATTTTTATAAAATATCTGTTTTCACTGAAACCATGAAAATATGGAGACATGTCCCCTACAAAGTTGATTGGCTGTAAAATGATAAACCTATTTAAGAGTTAAAAAAACTAGGAAAACCAGCAAGAAAGTATTGATGGCTTAAAAACCTTAAGAATCCTGGAAAGAAACAAATACCAAAGAACTTGGTGGAATATGAAATCTGTGGTCTTACCAGAAATTTTATGTTCAGCAGAATGCTTTATTGCCCCCATGGGCTTATTTTATCTGGTTGAAGCTTTTACTTCAGATGTAATACATAGATAAAATAACTACTATTAGGTTGTTATGATGCTAAAGTGTGATAATGTTATAATAATAATTAACAGTATGTTTTTGTCAGGGCCAGATAATATTATTGTTTATTTTTTTCTAGAGAAGAAAAGTGTGCTCTAATTTTTCAAGGTTCCCAGGTGACAAGTTAAAGGCTGTTCTGAAGAGTACAGAGCCAGCCACTCTAAACTTCTGACTCCATTATTAACCATAGTTAAAATAATATGTACAAAGGGATTGTAGTACTGAATCCCCAGTTAGTCTAATAAATTCATTTATTGGGCTAATTTCTTTCTCTATTGTATTGAAGACACAGTTCTGAGTAGTGGAAGTACAGCTATAAAACAAAAATCTCTACTTCATAAAGTTTAAATTCTGATATGGGCTAAATATCACAAATACATAAATAATGTGAACATTTTTAAGAAGTGATAAATTTCATAAAGGTAAGGGGAAAGGAGGGTTGGGAGGTAAAATGAGGGAGAGGGTGATACCCTTCAAGAAGAAATATACTCATTACCAGATTGTAACTCCTAACTATAACTCCTCTGTACATCACCTTTACAATAAAAATTAATAAAAATGTCAATAGTACAGAGATTCTCTGTATGACCATTACAGTTCCAGTGGTCAAGAATAAATCCTTTAAGGGGCCTATTAGGTCAAGTATTAGGAGACCCAAGTAGCTATTTTTCAGGGATGAGACCAATGATGTAAAGGCCCAGAATGGGAAGGAATGTAGGCTTGAGGAAGACATAAAACAATTTGATTGGAGGCAGGTAAGATAGAAGGAGGATAAGAATTGAGGGCTGAGACCAGCTAGATTGCTAAATTATTAGGAATTTTAGGGCATGTTGAATACCTTGGATTTTTTTTAATATAAGTTTTCTTAAGGGTTTATACAGAGCAGTGATATCATCTGATTTAGACTTTGAGATCACTCTGCTTACTATAGAATGTAAGTAGGTATCAGGGCAAGTAATTAGAGAATGTAAGAGATAATGATGTCTTAGACTGGCTTTCTGGGAGGTAAAAAGTGGTTAGATTAGGAATCTAACAAAATTTCTTACTCCGTTGGAAGTGGCTATGAAGAAATAAAGAGGAGAATTAAGGGGAAATCATAAGATTAAGCAAAAATAACTAGAGGAATATAGAAATGAGGATGGGAGAGGAAGTGTTTGATGGAAGAACAGGAATTCTATGTTAAGTATGTTGATTATGTAAAACATACCTAGCAGCTCTCAGCTTTCTACCTCTCAAGAATATTGTAGGGAGAAAATTCAAATGGTTAGAAACAATATACTAATTTGGATTTGAGCTGAATCAAATTCAAAATAAAGTGAACTGGGACTTATTTTTAGCTTAGTGGATTGTGTTCTGGAAATAATTCTTATGGGGTTTTGTCTTATTGATCATATTTAACATTCTAGAAATCATCTGTAATAAACTATCAGGAAGTACATTGACCCACAAATCTTACACATCCCATTAGTTTCAGCCCAGATCTTCCTCTATAGCTGGCACCTATAGGAAAGCGTAGTCTGAAAGCTAAATAAACTGGGACTCAAGTGTATAAGCTACTATGGTATTGGAGCTCCCAACCACGCCAATTATTTTTTTCTTCCTTCAGAATAAGGATAGGTTTTTCCCAAGAAATGATCAAATACTGGGCTGGTAATTTGTGTGGACCATGATCTTTTTGTAATTTTTGAGGGGTAAGATGTACATCAAAGACTATTTCCAAATTCCATGGTTAATGTGGGAAATTGACTAACCTGTTTTGAGATGGTTCAACACCTGTTTCTAAGTCGCTCATGTCTTCTGGCTCTGGACTGCATCATCACGAGTCACAATTATATATCATCACAATTATAATAATTGTTCATCCATGTAAGTTAATCATGGAAGACTTGACCTGGAGTACCATCTGAGGAATGGGTTCCAGATAGTTCTTTCAAGTCCCTGGGTATGGCCACTGTATGACATTTTCCTATGTACTCAAATCAAGAGAGATTGAGCTAGGTAGTTTAAAAATGTTTTCTGTGAAATCTTGAGGAAGAGAAGAAACCAAGTATGGGGAACCCTTGGTCTCCCTCATACCAGCCTCATAGTGTTTATTTCATATAATGGAGTTTTCAGTGGACTTTTCAATGAGGTGACATCTGGAACTACTGTGTGTGTGTGTGTGTGTGTGAGAGAGAGAGAGAGAGAGAGAGAGAGAGAAGTTATACAGGCATTACTTAGAAAATGGATCTAAGACTAGAAAACTTCTCAAACAGACTACATTATTTTTTATCTTTAGTTTACATCAAATAAAATTTTCAGGTACATGAGGGGAAGAAAATTTGTCTGTTCCTATTATCAACATACCATTTATCACTTGGAAAGGTTGGCTGCCCAGATATAAGAAGGAAGGATAACATCTCTTTGTCTTCTAGGCTCCATATGCTGGCCTGGATTTCCTTAATTTCTTTTGGTTGTTGTTTAGGCTAGCATCCTCATCAAGTTCTTGAAGAAGAGTTATTTAGTGTGTTTTCTTTGTAGTTAGTGAGCGCTCTGGCCATCCTTGGTGACTGATGGCCATGCAATAGGAATGGATAGAACATCTGGCTTTTGTTTTCGTTCCTCAGGTCACTGATGAGTTTTCAAATCTTTCCTCAGCTTACCTTTGTTAGGTTAAGAAAAGATGTGAATCAGCTTGTGGGTTTACTAGGATGATTTGTTATTTTCCATGGAAACCTAGAAAGTTCTGTTTGCTCAGCAGCTTTCTTTTGACTCTCTCTTTTCCAGCACCCCAATCCAGTCATTGTGCAATTGGGTTTACAAAAAGAAAGAAAAGAAAAACACAAGAAAGTTTCTCAACCGTACTAACACCCAGAGAATTTGTATAGCATCCAGAAACTCAGCAAGTCCTATGGGAGACTGGCAGACAGATTCTGGCATCAACAGTGTACTAAGCTCCAAGATCAAGCTAATAGTCTGCAGACAATGGAGCGGTCCAAAAGGCTATGAGGTTCTGATACCCGGGTCTGCCACAGATACTACTTTCAACTTCTGGGTGATGGCCTATTAGTTGTATCTATAAGCTTTACTTAACAATCTCAGTACTAATGCCTTCTTCTGTGTGTTCCAGGAGGCCATTTTTGTTTCATTTCATTTATTTATTTATTTAATGTTTTGGTAGGTCGTGGGCTTGAACTCTGGACTTGGGCTCTGTCCCTGCGCTCTTCAGCTCAAGGCTAGCGCTCTACCGCTTGAGCCACAGTGACACTTCCGGTTTTCTGGTGGTTTACTGGAGATAAGAGTCTCACACACTTTCCTGTCCCGGCTGGCTTTGAACGGTAATCCTCAGATCTCAGCCTCCTGAGTAGCTAGGATTACAGGTGTGAGGTGCCTGGCTTTGTTTCATTTTAGTTTCACTAATCAGTGCATTTTAGGATCATTATGCCTGTCCAAGTTGCTAATGGGCTGAACTAAGGTAGTCTAAACTAAAGCAGACCTAATATTAATTGCTTAGACCTCAAGGAAAAGATTCAAATATGTTTCCTCCCTGTCCTCCACATTCAATGTGACTACTTCTCTTTCTTTTTTACCTCCAGGAATTCATTCTTCTCAATCTATGTGGCCACTACAAGCATTTTCTTTGTCCTTATATGCATGTACTCCACTAACTGGCCCAGGGCCTATTGAGGTAACCTACTCTCTAGTCACAGTTGGTTGAGCAAGGGAAAGACAGCAGACCAAAGTTTATTCACTAAGCTAATGGATTAGACTTGAGATAGTCAGAGATGTGGAGAAGTAGGTCCCTCCGCTGTGGCTCAACTCTATATTGTCAGTAAATATAGATGTTTATGTTTCGTGTCACTTAAGGAGCTAGATAACAATACATGTAGGATCAGCCTTCTGGATTTGTCCTGTGGTCTTATATCTTCTTGCTCTAGGTGATGCTCTTCCCTCTGTTCTTCTTCCCTAACTCCCTCTGGTGAACTTCTCCTTCAAGGCTGGGTTCAGAAATAATTTACTCAAGAACTCTTTCAGTCTCTTAGCCCTTTGTATTGTAAGTGTATTTTATAGCTCTGTGCTCTGTATCTCCTTAATCACTAGGAAGGAATTTGAGTGCATGTCTCTGCATTTATTCCTTTTAATATTTCTCATGGACTCAAAGCAAAAGACTTTGGATGAATAGAAATGTGTTCTGGCTCTTGATATGTTGTTACTATGACAAGTCTAAATTATTGGAATGACTGAGGTCAGACTTTTTATGATTTCTAGAAGCACCATGCCTGCTCAGTGAGCAAGGTCTCATCTTCATAGACCATAGCATTTCTAATGTTGCCTTACCTCACTGAGTGGTGGCCCAACTGCCTCTTTTTTCTACAAAAGATCACAGTGTCTAACTGAACACTGATGGCTCATGTCTGCAATCCCAGCTACTTGGGAGATTGAGATTAGGAAGATTAAAGTTTGAGACCACCCAGGGACCTAAGATTCCTTCTCAATGGAGAACTGGGAGCTGTGGCACTTACCTGTTATACCGGTTGTGTGGGAAGCTGATATTGGAAGGACTTTGGTTCCAGGCCAGCTCAGGTAGAAAATAATTATGAGATTTCACTTCAACAGAAAGAAACTACATGAGCTGACATCCATCTGTCACTCCAGCTACAATGGAAAGCCTAAAAATGGTGTAAAATTGTCCAAGAACATACTTGGGAAAGAAGTAAGGCCCTTTCTCAAAAAGGGCTAGAGATGTGGCTTAATGGTAGAGTATCTGCCTAGCAAGCCCAGGAATAGAGTTCAAATTCCATACCGGCAAAATATAATAATAACAATAATAATAATAGTAATGGTTTGCAATTTCTGAGCCCCAATTTTGTCTCTATATAAGCACAAATTTTTTATTTCATAAGTCTGAAATGCCTAGTGTTTATGTAGTATATATAACCCTGAGATTCTGTGGGCTAGGCGTAATGAGATAAAACTCTAAGAAAGACTAATAAACTTACCTGACAAATCTTACTGGAGGAGATGGTAAACTCTAAGCTGGTGTACAAGAACTATATCTGCTCTATTTTGTCTCAGCATCAGTTTACTACAGCTCAGACAGTACTACTTGCAAGAAAAGAGCTTCCTTGCCATTTCTGGTGTAGAAAAGAGTTGTCACCATTAGGTTATTTGGTGCACTTGCAATTTATCTCAAGTAGTCTACAGAAAATATAACATACCATTTGTTTTTAACCAATTAATTCATTCAACAAATATTTATTGAATATCTACTATGTGAATGCAACAAGAAACAAAACCGGACATGTTCCTGGTAGAGTCTGTCTTGGGATTCACTTCTGATAGGGAAGAAAGGACCATAAATTAAGCTGCTGTCTGTGATGGTTAATCTTGATGATCAACTTAATTGGTCAGCTTAATTGGATTGAGACATGCCTAAAGGATTAGTGAAGCACACCTCTTTGTGTATGTCTATAAGGGTATTTTCAGAGATATGGGATGGCGTGCTCTGAATGAATGTGGCTGGGAGCCCTAATGGAATAAAACGGGGAATGGGAGAAAATGCAGGTGCAGGCGTTATTCTCTTTTGTTACTTCATTTCTGCCATGATCTCAGGGCATGTAATTGCCCTAAGATTTTATGTGAGTAATCTGATAAAAGAAATTTTAAGGCAGTCAATATTCAAACTGTGGGATGATTATTGCTGGTAAGTTTTAGTCCTGTTCACGCCAAAAACTAGACACAAAAAGCAGAGTGACAAATGTAGAGAAACAACATACAGTCAAGTCTAGAATAAAAGCCAGGGTGAAATTGTGGCTAAGGAAGGAGAGAAGCAGAAGGAAGATGTCATGGTCAGAGGTAGAATATGAAACATCTCCTATAAACTCATCTGTCAAATGTTTAGTAGGCAGGTGCTGGTGCTATTTTGAGAGGTTGTAGAAGTCTCCCTGGAGGAAGTAAGTCACTGGGGGGGGGGCGGTTGTACTTGGAAACTACATCCTTTCTTAACCACAATCTCTCTTCTTTCTCTGTATCCTGTTTGAGCTGAACACACTCCACCACCACATGCTTCCCCTGCCCTGATGTGCTGCCCAAGCACTTGGGAAGTGACCATGGACTGAATCCTCTGAAGCCATGGGCCAGAACAAAAATTTCCTCCCTTTTTTCTTTTTATCTCAAGTATGTATCACAGTGATACACAAGAAAGCTAACAAAGAAAATTTGTACAGAGAAGCACGATCATTCTTATGACTTCTTCACAATGTGGTTCAGAAAGCTTTAGGGTTGGTTTGATGAAAGAATTGTTTGGAAAACTGGGCTAGAGAAGCTTTAGAATAATTTAAATCCAGTGTTTATTGGTTGAAATGAGCATATCCAAAGCTTTATGGCCTGGCTGGCCTCCAGTTGTAATCCTTCAGTTCGTTGCCTCTTGGGTAGCTAGGATTATAGATATGAACCACTGCGCGTAGGCCATAACTTGTTTTTGACTTTACACAGTTGAGTTTGCCTTGAATATCAGAAGAAAATTTTCACTTAAGACTTTTGAACAATGGTGGAACTGGTAAGACTTTGGGGACTCTAGATGAACTGAATATGTTTTGCATTATGAGATTTCCATAGGTCTTTAGGAGTGGTTAGGGAAGAATGTTACAATTTGGACATAAATGGCCCACACAAGCTCACGTGTTGCATGTTTTCTCCTTATGCAGTGGTGCGACTTTGGGAGGCTATGGAAAGTTTAGGAGGTGGAGCCTAGCTAGAGAAGTTTGTCACTGGGTGTGTTCTTAGGGCTGCATCCTGCACTGACCATTTTCTGTCTTCTTTCTCTAATTCTTGTCTGCCATGGACTTATGAAGCACCTCTGCCACATGTTTCAAGTACCATGATTTTCTACCCAAGTATAAAACAGTCACATAAATTAACCTCTTTGAAATTAAGATCCAGAATAAGTCTTTCCTCATTTGAGGTTTTTTGGTTACAGGTATATAAAAGAAAATAAGACAGAAGAACATTCCAGGCTAAAAATGTAACAGGGTGTGCAAACTTTATGCATGGGGGGGTGATACAGTAACCTCTAGATATAGAGAGAAAGCTGCTGGTACCTTGGAGCCTAAGGAAGTGGCAGGAAGGCACTTTGAGAAAGTGCTTGGAGGGAGTCTTACTAATATCACAAACATCCAATGGAAACAATGGGAAATGTCAACACTTTTAAATGAATAAAGTGACAAAGCCAGATCTGTACTTTCAGAATACTTTTCTGGTTGCAAAGTGGAAAATAGTTTGAGGGAGATTAGATGTGGTAGGCAGGGTATTCAGCCATTGTGATCCTAGTGGAAAATGATGGACTATTAGACAAGAGTGATAATGGAACTGATATATCCAAGGAAAAGAGGAGGGTTTAAGAAACAGGATGCAGATGTAAATAACTTATGCAGGAGGACACACATCTAAAGTCACTAGAAGTCACCTTGAAGTCACTACACTAAAAGTGGTGAACTAATGCTGAGGGGAAAATATTCAGGAAAAAGAAGGAAAGGAGCAAGAAAAGAAGGAAAAGAAAAGAGAAAAGAGAAAAACTTCTGTGAGAGAATTTTCTGAACCTATAAAGCACAAAAACAATCTTCTCTCATCTGACTTGTGTTTAGTACTAAAATGGGGGTAGAAAATGTTTATAAAAGTGAGACATCAATAGGATTCAAAGTTTTCAACCAATATGAACCAGGAAGTTAATGCAATTATTAGCATTATTTTTTTCCATACGGGATTCCTCATTGTTGAGATATTTTGGAAAGTAAATGATCATTTCTACTCCTGAAAGTACAGTAATTCTTGTTGAAGTGAGTAATTGTAGTCAAGGAAAAATAAGGTATTTGGAGTAGTGAGAGTCTAGAGAAAACATTCCAAGTCTAACAAGCAATTTTAGTCCTGCATTTATCCCTGGGACTACATTACTACACCACAGAGACATAGGGTCTTCTGTGTGTCTCTGTGCGGGAATTTAATTAACCATGAAGGTGCTTGATGGCGAGGAATCTTGCTTATTCATGGTTTTTTAACATCTATGAAAAGGAAATACCATGGTTTTTAGGTCTGGTCATGCGGCCATACATTTCCAATGAGAAACATAATTGGGAGGGGGCATATTCCTTAAATAAATAAACTCACTGAAAATATGTGCTGCTAGAGATGAGATACTCAAAAGACTGATGGATACTGTTCTGAGGTTGATCAAAATGACTCAAATTAGAAGATGTTTATATTTAACTATATGTACTCACATAATACATAATGATAAATAAATGAGACCCTACGTGCTGACATTACCCTGGAGCAAATATTTGCATCAGGAAATATCTTTGAAAGTATGTGAGACACTTGAAATGACAAGCTCAACATAGAATCATTGGCTGTAATTTCAAATGATACAATATAGACGTATCTGTCAATGAGAAGTGATTTTTTTCAACAACACAAGTCACAATTGGGGTTCCACAGAGTACTGGAAAAAGGGAGAGAGAAAAGCCACATGTGCCTCAACTGACTATAAAATATGAAACAAAAACCATAAAGGTAACAACTAAATTTCCAGGGCTCTCAACTTTTAAAACCTGTTTGAAGAAGGTGCTAATGGCATTTTTCATATAGTGCCATGTGTTACCTGGTGGTAGTTTTCCCCAGCCTTGGATCCATTTTCAGCTGCATGAACCAGTAACTTGTGTTGGTAGCCGTCAGTTGGTCTAGACAGACAATTCTTTTGAGATCTGTTCTCTTTTGATGGGTTTATCAGATTTCCACCCCCCATTTTTCCTTTCTGGTTTTCTACATCTTCCTGTCTCTCCTTCTTGCATGCATGATGTAATATACTGACTGGCAAAGGTCATTCAATGTCCTAGTCTCTTACAGCCATAGAAACAGCAGGAGAGAAAAGCAGTGTGGTATATTTCACAACCCCAAAACTTCCCTGCCAGGCAAGAAAAATTCCTTCCTTACCTACTTCCATAAAAATAATCAAATGTTGAATATGGAGTGAAGTCTGTTATACAGCAATGGCATGCATATTTGAGAACACTGTAGATGCTCAGAGTCTCTTGGGCCCATATATGCCCTAACTTTGGCAGTTAGATGGGCATCCCCAGGCAATTAATTAAGCCTTTCCTCATATGTTTGCTCCACTTGTGAGGGCCATAGGGTTGTTGTGAGGTTTATACACCCCCAAAGAAGTAGAGGGTGTAGATCCAAAATTTCTTGTGCAATGCCCTTCATATTATGATCTATCTAGAAATGTTATTCTTATGATCTGTCAAAGATATCATCATTTGAACTCCAACAGGGACACACTAGGACATGGCATGTAAAGTTGGATAAACTCATTATACAGGTATTTGTTTCCTCTGGCAAGCTTTATTTTGTATGAGAATTTGAAAAAAAATGAGTTTGGTCCATAGAGAAGATTTTTTTTTTTTAAAAAAGGAATGGGTGGCTTTAATCAAGTTGTGTTCAACCACAGGGGTAGTTTCTGTTTATTTTCAGAGTAGCAGGAATACACACCAGTAGCCCTATCCTGCCGGACGTGTGAATTATTTAAAAATCAATCATGAAAATGAAAGCAGTACTATTCAAAATGCATCTGAAGAGCTAGAATTGAGACACACAGTCAATGTAATTCTGGTGAATGTGTTTAAGTCACCTTTTATGATAAGTTGAATAATGAAATAATTCAAATCAGTGCAAAGTAATCAGTTGAGAGTAACAAGTTCGTTTCTGTAGACAGAGCACTTGGCCTTAAATACCTACACACATACATCCAGGATGGTTAAAATGAGCTTGCAACTTTCCTCCAGAAGTATTTGAGCAGGAAATAAAACCTTTTCCCAGTGGATGAAATAACAGTCGTTTCTGCCAATCTAAGCAAGGCAGATTTAAATTTTATACGTGTCCAACTGCTTGTTCCCCCTTAGCTAATAACCGGCATGCTGGAAACATTTCAAATGAAAGGGAGTTCACAGCCTCACAAACCCAGCTCTGAATATAACTACCATGCATGTAAACAAGTAAACCATTATGTTTCTTATTGCGATAAAGAATACAATGATAAGTGGAGACTTTCACAAAACAAAGAGCTTCCTATTGCAAGTGTGGATAATCTTCCAGAAAACCCTGTGTTTTGGCGAATCGCACCAGGTTAATCTATTAGGCATCTCCTTTCATTATCAAATTTCCGCTGCCTATCATAGTGGCTGCCTTATCAAGCACCCCTTTTTCAATAGCAGCTCCATTCCTAAGATTTCAGATGCTGGCCTTCCCTGCTCAGAAAACAGGTGCCCTCACTGTTCCTGGGCAGCAAAGGTCCCTGCTCAGAAGCCTGGGAAAGGGCAGGGCTATCAGCCACGGTTCTACCTGAAGGAACAGGTAACAGAAAACTGTTGATTCAATGAATAGAACTTAATTGGCACACATTAGCCAGAGTGGATGCTTTTTAGAATTGTAATTCCTTAAAAATTTCCCACTGACAAAACAAAATAAAATCGCTTTAAAGAAGAAAAACGCAGACCATGGTTTTATAATAACCAAATGGACTGCTCCAAACAATGGAACTGTTCTTTAGGGAATTCCTTTGTAAAACAAAATATTCATTTATATTCATTGTTTAAAAAATAAAGGTATGGTGGTTTATTACAACTTTGCCAAGTTACCTATGGGGCCGACACTGTGGAGCGCAGCTTTGTCTATATTGAGGAGGAAATGCATTTTGTGACTCTACAGGAGGCTACTATTCCAAGTCAATTAGTACAATGTATCAGTTTTCTGATTCTCAGTGTCTCCATTGCCAGACTGTCTTCTCTTTCTTTCTTAATAAAACTGGGCATGTGGATTGTGACCAGTCCTTTGTGTGCTAGGCCAAGGTCTCTAGTCATCACGGAGCAATGAAACCCACAGCTAATAAAAATCTCAGCTACATTAATAGCGATGTGCCAGAATCTGCACACAGAACCCCTTTAGCTGTTGGTTTACATTACAAGTAATAGTTGCAGTCTAGGTAGATGTCATGCTTATATTGAGATTTAGTTGTAATAGCCATACAGAGGAAGATAATCATTTTGTTTTGCTTAGTCAATGTCAAGATTTCCTTAATTTCTTCTTGTCAATTCTCTACCTGGCAAATTGTTGTCTTGCTCATCTGCATTCTCCTACAAATAGAAAGAACTCCATTCTCTGCCTTGAACTTAGCCTTAAAAACTTGGCTGGTGTGTGCTTTAGCAATGAAACAAAGGCATTCAGGAAGGCTACCAAACTGACAATCAGAAGATCCAGTTTGCCTGCAGTTTTCTTGCCTAATAGCAGGACATCTCAGAGATAGTTGTGGGTCTTCAGAGTGGGTAGGAAGCAATTGATAAGCACATGCCTTTGCTTCCGGACCTCTGTAGCACCAGCTTTGTTTCATCTACAGATGATTAAATGGTCTACAGGGCAATTATGAACTGGAGGAAGGAACCGCCAGCTCTCTCCAGGTTTCCTCAATCAGCGTGATTAAATTTCTCAAAGGCAAGGCTGCTGTAGCAGGAACCATTTCAATGGCTTTTCTTGGAAAAATTTGGGCAGCTCAGAATCGAGACTTTCATTTAACTACTCGCTGTTTCATTTTATTATGTGCAAATTGTAGCTTAATAGATTTACAGTCGCTATAAATTCTCAACTGTTAGGGTAGCCCTAGTGTCTAGCATATATTAAAATGGCTTCATATGAACTGGAGAAAAGTGATAGCTATTGATTTTAACCTGGTGTAGAATAAACTCTATTTTAATAAATAGCTACTTATGGTCTTTATTATCTTCAAGGAGCAATATTTTATTGCCCCTTATCAACAATAGGAAAAATAAAATGTTCTCATTTTGAGTGAGAAAAAATGGATGTTGCTCAGAAAACCTTTCTGGGAAAAGTTGAATAACTACTTTCTATGTCAAAATTGAAAAAGTAACAGTAGCATTAAAGAATTGGTTTGGAAATTTATACAGTAGACATATATGTGTGTAAACACAAAGTTTATAGGGAGTTTTAATTATAAAATAGACATTGGAATTAATTTATTCTTCTTTTCAATATATTAAATCAAAACAAAGCATTATTGTTAAAGTCCAATACAATTATTTCTAATTCCATAGCAGTGTTTTTATCATAGATTTTCTTCAACAATGTATCAAAATCCCCTTAGTTGAGTTATGAATGATGTTTATAGATATGTTGACATGATCTACAACCAAATGTCAGTCCTAGAAATAGCTTTAGCTGAAGCTGTGAAACTCATTTGGGCAACTGGTTTATAAAAAGAATCCTGGACTAAGGGTCACAGTCACAGGATACAGTTGCCAAAGCACACTAACTTGCTGGTTGATATTGTCACTCTGTGACAGCCTTAACTTTGGACTTGTGGAATTCAGATTTCTTCCCTATTAAATGAGAGTTTGGTCTTTCCTAACTGGTTCATTCGGGTTTATGTCATTTTCAGTCTTCAAAAAAAGAAGGAATAATAGATTTGTAAGATACAAAATGGCATAATTGGAGAGGAGAGAGGTTAAGGAAAAATAATACAGGTGGGGCAAATTTAATCAAAGTACATCATATGTATGTTGTAAATATCACAATAAAGTATGCTTGTACAATAATTTATGCTACTAAATTTAAAAATATGTTTTAAATGGCATTCCATAGCACATGAAGGTAATAATAATCTTTTGTCAAAAATAAGTAACCAGTGCTGGTGGCTCACACCTGTAATCCTAGCTACTCAGGAGGCTGAGATCTGAGTATTGTGCATCAAAGCTAGCCTGGGCAGGAAAGTCCATGAGATTCTTATCTCCAATAAGCTAATGCACTAAGAAAAAGCTGGAAGTGGTGCTGTGACTCAAATGGTAGAGTGCTAGCACAAAGAGGCTCAGAGACAGAGCCCTGAGTTCAAGCCCCAGGACCAACCCCCCACCCCCCACCCCCAAAAATCACCAGATAGATTAGATTGGTTGTTTAAGTTGATTAGTTATCAAAATCACCTGTAAATATTTGAATGACGGTAATACAAGAATGGTTAAGCAATTTAATGCAATAAGTTATTTTTTTTTACAACTTGAGTTTTGAATCACTTCAGAAATGATTTATATTTAGGGATTCTACCATTGTATACAGTCACATTGAGCATGAGAAGCTGATGGTTTAGAGACCACTGTTTAGAGTCTGAATTGAAGGGGTGAGGAAGTCTGGACAATTTCATGACTAAATAGAACAAACTGAATCCTAATTTTACATTACTTGCCGGAAATAAACACAAATCTGTAAACACTGAGTCATATAAATGTCATATGAACCTCTAATTAGGATAATATAATTTCTTTTGGTATCATTTAGAAGCAAAAGAATCATTTGGACTAAATTGTATAATGAAGCCTATGGTCGAGTGTAATCATAGAAATCTGAATATAAGCCACTGATTTTAAGTGAGATAATCTTCAAATGTTCAAATAATATATTTTTACTCATAAGTAAATTTCACTGACTAATTTTGTTTTGGTTATGAGTATTTTCCAGAAAGCCAAAATTTCTTACAGGTTGTATTAAAGTAATTAGCAGCTTATTCTTGCTGTCAATTAGCTGTTTTGACAATAAAATCAGAATGAGAAGGAAGCAATTAGATTTCCACCTTTCTGAAATGGTGGGAGACCATTGGAGGTAGTAGGATTCAAGGAAAAGCCACCTCACATAAGATATAGCAAGTAGAAAATTAACTTCAATTATTCTTATTTGAAGAGAATTGACATTTTGTAACTCATTTGGAAATAAGATGGATATGTGACATAATCCAAATGGCCACAAAGTAAAAAGTGACTAAAATGTGTTAAAATAAAAACTAGCTGTACTGAATGAAAAAGAAATATAAAAATGTTTGCTGAAGAACTTTAAGCAGTTTCTTGAATTGTATCAATTTTTTTCTGAAGTGATCTTTTTAAAATAAGCACATATAATATTTAAATAAAATGAATATTTCTCTCCAGTATTCTTTTGTTCACAGATTCTAATCTTCCTAAAAATAAAGAACTTTATAAAAATAATAACTCACTAAAAGACATCACTTGAGAAAAAACAACTTATTTATCATAGGACCTTGAAATAACATCTGTTTTATATAATGTGGATAGCAGACCAGTCTTTAATTCATCCATCTACACAACCACTTAAAGTGTAAGAATATATAAAGTAGAATGTGATTTCTGCGTTTTTGCTGTGAAATGTAATATTAAAATGGTTCAGATGCTCCCAGATATAATTTTGAAATTGCATAGATTTCTACACATCATTAACAAACTACAGATGGATAGATATGAAAGGTCTTTATTGGCTCTATGTTGTTATACAGCTTTTAGCACAATGAAGTAAAGGGACCATTTGCAAATCTCATTAATAGTTCTACTGCTTTCCACCACTTGAATGAAAAGTGATAATGTATAGATCTCACAGTCATTAAGAACTTTCTGTTACTCCTTTAGGATTAATTTGCGCTGACCCAGAATTTTGTATTTGCTTAACACAAGCCATGGGTTACTTTGATGTTATCTGCTTCTATAAACAGTAATATACACTCCTCTCCTGGGCTAAAACAGCTCTTATTCCAGTGAGAATTGATGGTATTAATCATTTTGAAGTTCAAGAGTGCTGATCATAAATTGTATGCAGGGACCTTACTTAGTACCTCCCAGGACTCCCATTCATCAACAATTCTTCTTTTCCACCTGGATGTAAAGTATATAAGGAGTAAATTTATCTTAGAACTTGGGTTCAAGGATCCTCTTAATGTTTGGTTGACATACAAAACATCTGACAACAAATAGTATTTATTCTTCTATCCTTTGAAATAAAGACCTAAATTATCTTCCATTTCTAAAGTCTGATTCCCTCAAGTGGCCAGAATGGAAAATGCACATCTTGCCTTAAAGTTGCAAGTATGTGAAATAAACTGAAATGGCAGCAGATAAAAGAAATCCTTTCACAACAGTTAAAAATAAAAGATGCTAACTTTAAATCACGACCATGATATCAACTTAGATTTAATTTTTTTAAACATATAAACTTGTTAAAAATGCTCACCAATAATTTATAAACTGTCCAGACTCAAAAGTGCTTAGAAAAGCATTTTATGTTTAAAAAAATGCAAACCTGCACTGATTTTCAGGTTTGTTTTTCTTACATGGGAACAGAACAAATTACTCAGCTCAAGTTAATACAAATCAAGAGAAAAGACAGAAATCAACATATATGTTGATATATATATGTATATTATATATATATAGAGAGAATTTATATGTACATATATATATATATATATATATATAGAGAGAGAGAGAGAGAGAGAGAGAGAGAGAGACTAGTCTCCCTACCACTCAAATTAGCTGTCAAGTCTGAGAAAGGGTTAAGATTTGTAATGTCACTTTCAGGATAAAATATGTAGTGAATAGAGGGAGATAAATAGCAAGAACAATAATGAAAGAAGATGATGAGAGGCTAAATAGAAATCTTGAAATTCAGGTAGCATATATTTGTTCACATGATCTCATTTTGTAGCTTTTCAGATTTTCCCTCACATAAGTGAAATACAGCAAACAAATACTTAAGAGACCCAAACTCTTGACTATGGAGACTTATCTGGTCTCATCCTAAGCCTGGATTTGGACCTTTTAAAGTTCTTCCCTTTTCATTATGAAAAGGTGGTTTCTAAAGTTTGCTGGCTCCAACATGATGAGTGTGAGTTTATTTTATGTTAAGCACCTTGAAAGTTCAATAGAAACGACTAAAATATAAGTAAATTGTTTCACTGAGCCCCAAACCTCTAATTTAAGAAAGTAAACATCAAAGACATTTTTTGCCAGCATATACACTAAAAAGATTAAAGTTTTTTTTTTTTTTTTGTCCAGTCGTGGGGCCTGAACTCTGGGCCTGGGCGCTGTCCCTCAGCTCTACCACTTGAACCACAGCGACACTTCTGGCTTTTTTTCTTTTTGCTTATGTGGTGCTGGGGAATCGAACCCAGGGCCTCAGGCATGCAAGGCAAGTGCTCTACCACTGAGCCACCTTCCCAGCCCCAAGATTAAAATTCTTATAAACACAATCTTTTGTAAGTGCAAATAATAAACTTCATAATAATTTTTTAAAATTTACATGGTCAAAAATCAGTGTGGAAATGCGTGATACCCAAAATTGTTCTACAGACTTCATTTGACACTCTTGTTAGGAGAATTTATTTTGTTTGGGCAGAATTCTTCCCTCAGAGCTAGTTTTCTGGAGACAGCGATAGTTTCTCACATTAGATGATTCAATAAAACTTGTTCCCATATTTAACAATGTCTGCGTTTTCCATTTATAAGTTGCTGTGCTTATTGAGTGAACATTGAGCTAGTAGTGAGTCAAGAACATGAATATTCTTGTTTGTTCCCTATAGATTGTAATCTCAAAGATATAGAAAAATTTTTGCAAGTCATATATCTGACAAGTGACATGTATCTTTTAATTTAGTAGTAAAGGCAAACAACCCAATTAAAATGGGTAAACAATTTGAATAGATATTTTTGCTCAGAAACATAGAAATATCCAATAGTCATAGAGTATTGAGTTAAACCTCATTATGAGTTATTAAAGAAATGCAAATCAATATCGCAATTTGATATCATTTCATAGATTCATGATTAGCAAACAGTTACAGGTCTTGACAAAGATATGGAAAACTGGAACCTTATATATTGCTGATGGGAATGTAAGGTTGTGAATCAACTTGGAAAAATAGTTTTTCCAAAAGTTAAGCAGGCTGATCATACGACCTAGCAAGTCCCACTCCCAAGTTTCTGTCCAGAAATAGTAAAAATATACTCCAAAGACTTGGACATGAATATTCACAGTGAGCCACGTGCCAGTGGCTCAGGCCTATAGTCCTGGCTACCCAAAGGGCTGAAATCTGAGAACTGCAGTTCAAAGCCTAATAGGCAAACAAATCTGATCATTTAACCAGTAAAAAGCTGGAAGTGGAGGCGAGGTTACGTCATAGAATGCCAGCAATGAGCAAAAAAGCTGAGTGAGAGAGTGAGGCCCAGGCTTCAAGACCCAGTACTGGCACCAAAAATAAATAAATAGATAAATAAATACACAAAAAAACAGGACAAAACAAACAAAAAGTCCCCCAAACAACAAAAAATGGTTCATATCAGTATCATTCATAGTAGTCCCAAATACCAAATAGAAATAATCTAAATGCCCTTTCGCTGATGAATCTATCAACAAAATGTAGCCAATCCACACATCCATTCTATCCATTTAATCCATTTAATCTATCATAAAAAGAAATGGAGTACAGACAAGTACTTTAATAGAATAATCTAAAAAACATGAATTGTTGGGCTTGAGAAAAGTCTAGGGAACATTATTTTTTATAATCGGTGAAAGAAGCCAGTTATTATATAGTGAAGATTATATCTTATATAATTATAAATAATAGAGATATAATGGGACCCAAAAGCTAAGAGATTTTGTGAGTTGTATAAAGAAACTTTGTGTTTTTCCTCACAGTCATAGAAAAACATAAAAGGAATTTAGTAAGAGGTGAGTGGGAATGATAGAGCTATAGGATTTAGAATACTCTAAGATGTGCAAAACTAGCTAGAATTAGAGATAAGCCAGGTAAGGTTTTCGTTTTTTTTGTTGGTGTTTGTTTTCCAGTCCTGGGGCTTGAACTCTGGGCTTGGGTACAGTCCCTCAGCTCCTTTAGCTCAAGGCTACTGCACAATCACATGGCCACAGCTCCACTTCCAGATTTTTTCTGTGATTAATTGGAGATAGGAGTCTCACAAATGTATTGCTTGGGCTGGTTTCAAACCCTAATCCTCAGATCTCAGATCCACCAGTGCCCCGCTAGGTTTTCATTTGCATGCTTAAGGAATCTTACATTTTCTCCCAAGTTGCTATGTTCGATAGTGATTCGCATAGTAATTTTCCTTTATTTATTCATGTAGCCTTACCTCCTGCAGCACTACAGTGAGTTATTAAACCTTGTGTTTTCAGCACCCAACGTACTATAGTCTAGTATTTAGCAAGCTCTCAGTGTGTTTATACAGTGACTGATGGTGAAAGAGCCTAAGAACAGCAAAATCCAACCTCAAGTCTTCCACTCTCCACTAATTTAATTTGCTGATTGACTCTGTTCCAACTTGTAGATTTACAAAAGAAATCATAACTTGATCTTGAGTTGGAAGATTCTTCATATTCATGCTATCCACTTTGTCCTAAGCTTTTGGGGGACTCAATATATTAGGCACAAGTAAATAAATCAGGAAATTATTTGCTGTAAGAACACATTCTCCATGTGCCTATTGCAGCTGTGCAAATCTTGGAAAAATAATTAAATTTAGATTTTACCCTTATTTTGTGTATTTTCTGCTTAAAGTATTAATAGTTTAGTTCAAGAGGTTGAGAATGGCTTATTAAATCAAACAAAATGTTGGGTAATACTGATTATGTTACCTAGTGAATTGATGTATAATATCTCTGCTAATAATAGTAGAGTAAAATATCTGACTATCAGAGGCCCATATAATTACTCACTCATTATACTTCATTTTAAAGGGAAAGTGAACAATCTTATCCCTTTAAATGTGTAAAACCAAAACCCAACCAAAACAAATCCTAGCTTATGTTCTGAAGATAGTCTGCATTTGACTCAGTCATATTTCAAATTCACATAGGTTTGAAAGGGTGCATACATCAATAATTACAACCATGACACTCTGAATGATCTTAAAAAGGAAATAAAGATTATTATAGAAAGGGGCATAGGAGTAAACAGAAAGGAAGAAAATAAACACTTTGAAAGAACGTAACTGGCCAGAATCATTTCCTATTTTATTTGAAAATATATTATGCAGTAGTAAAAACCTTTCATAAATTGTGACCTATGGGGGATATTTCTCTGCTCTTCTTAGCTCTAACACCTTCTCAAACTGAAAAGTTTGAGTACAGTGTCATACATATTACATAGATAAGTTACTGATTATCCTGGAGCTGTTTTCTACCAATATTCCGGACCTACTGGACACAGACAAAGCTGAGTAGACATTGAAATATATTGCCTAGGAACTATCCTCATCAAACATACCATTTTAACTTTTTCGAGTTCAAATTGACCAGTTATCTAAATTGATGGATTGTTTTTGTATTTGGATCTTGGGAGCATTGGTGGCATACTATTTGACTTTGATGATCTAGGTCAAGGACTGCCATTGTTTTAGCCAATACTATCTTCTATTTTAAATAAATAGTCTGGCATTTTCAAATCACTTTATTAAATTTTGGCTTTTTCCAATTTGCTTTTCTCATTGAATGCTTCTTATACTGTCTGACATCCTAAGATTTAAACATATTTGCTTAATTTGAAAGAGGGGAAGAAAAGATATAAGAGACAAAAGTATGTTACTTTCATGTTTCTATCACTCAAAAATAAAAACATATTTCTCTCAGACTAGACCCTTACCCAGAAATCAACTCTGAGAAGCATCAAACAGTAATTTAATTTCAAAAGCTTTTTTTTGTGAAGTGACATAAGCTATTATGGTTATATTGCTAAACAATTTGGAATCCATCTATAGCATGGAGTCTTTATAAAGTCCATGTGCTGTTTTAAACATTTTTTAACTTTAATAATTTAGATTATAGATATGATATAAACCATCTGCATCTTTCTGGCTGTAAGCAATTTTTTTCTTCTTGAAGCTGGCTTGGACTTCAATTCTATGAGCCAGAGGACCAGCTGACCATCCTATAGATGGTGGTCGACTTTTGCAACAGAGTCTAAAATATGAATATGTTGTGAGAAGTTGGGGATCTGGTCTTAAACTTTACTAAACTGAGTTTGAATGCTTTTATAAAAATTTGTGTACTTTAAGTTTAAGTAATTTCAATTTAGAAATCAGGAAACATTTTTTAAAGACTCTAGATTTTGAAATACAAAGGCTCAAAAGACTTTTCAGTACTCATAAAACTTCATTTCAGACACCCAGAGTGACAAATATCCATTTACACTATTAACAGGTGTTCAGAGTAGTCTACCACAACTTGGCAAATCTAGGCTAATGATGAGACACACACACACACACACACACACACACACACCACTCACATTCTTGAGTAAGCATAGGTGTCATTAGAATTAATTCAAAGGCAGAGAAATATAATGGTTCATGCAACCTCTTGCTGGCTTATGTTTTAAAACAGACAATCAGAAAGCCAACAGAGGTAGCATTATGGGATATCTCATTAGGATCCAAGAAGAAAGTCAAGAGAATGCCTAAATGGTACTCACCTCTGCAGCCTGAGATGTCCTCCAGCAAGGAGGGTAGAAGTTGTAAGGAGCAGGACAAGCTAAGCTGGGTGCTGTCAAGTATTGTACAGAATAGTTTAAAAGAGGAAGGACCAGTGTCAGCAGAAGGAGCAGAGAGGTGCTGACTCAGGAGGCAGAATCAGTGGTAAGGCCAAAGTCGCCAAGATGGGACAGCATTAGCAGGATAGACGCAGCACTCCATCCAGCCTCTGCCTTCTCATCACTCCCAACTAACCCATGGCCCTTTAGTAAGCTCCTTTCCTCAGAGGTATTTGTGGACTTGTCATTAGGGTGAGTGGAGATCATGGGACTAATGCTCAGATCTGTGTGCTGGCTCATATAGCTTTGTGTCCATGCGTGAATTGCCAGACACTGCAACTTCTAGGAAGGTAAAAACAAGACTGTTAAGTAAAAGGTAATGTCTATTGGAAAGAACAATTCAGCGACTTTATGCAAGGATGAGTTCTGGGTTTATTTTAACCTGTCAGGGAAAAAACTGAGTTAATACTATGCATGTTAAAACCACTTTGACAGATGGATGGAAGTTTACTAGGTGGTGGCTGTCAGCAGCCTCAAAGCAGTTAGCCGCATGAAGAAAGCCAGGTGTACACAGACTTCAGGATGCCCCCAAAGAATGGTCACTATCATACAAATTCCCCTGCAGCACCCAAGGCCACAACATATGGGCACATTGATCATGTAGAAACCTCCAAGAGGTGATACTTTATCACTGTTTATATAGGAACATTGGGATATGAGTACACTTCACTGATTCTGTCTTTAGAAAGAGCATGATTGAAAATGAAAGATCAATAATACCCTTTTAGCTCTGGAATTGGTGGGAAGTATTTGGGTACTTAGGAAAAGAAAGATTATAACTTTGATTTAGAAACATATTAAATCAACATTTATTGAGTGCCTGTTTGCACAAGGAAGATGCTTTAAAAGATGCACCAGACATGGGCATTGTCCTGTGGTTCTTACCAGAATCAAGCCTAATGTTGTGAAAAATATCTCATTTAGGAAAACTAAGTCATTGTGGGGTGTTCATGCTGCCTTACCCTGTCCTGGAAGATGTTCTGTTATTCCCGAGTATTTTCTATTAGCCTCTCGTTTTGGGGGTGTGTTAATTGGTTAAGCTTCCTAGTGATGGCTTCTTGCAGGACTCTGCAGAAAATGAAAAGCTTAATTTCAACCCCATAGACCCACCTGCTCTATTTGTGTGCCTGGATGACAACAGAGAATTTCAGAGATTCTATCATGGTTTCTCATTTTCAAGAAATTGATCAGTCAGAGAAGAGAAAGAAGGGAAGGGGAAAGTCATCACATTCCAGCAGGGAAAGACATTCTCTTCCAGCTCATCAGAGGGAGCCTTAGCAGTGAGGTCTGTACTCATTCACAAACTCTTATGATGGGATTTTGGTTTCACTGGGGAGAAAGAAATTGATGCTGCTCCCAACTCCAGCAAGACGGTTTAGTAGAGGCATTTTTTTATGCCAGAAACATCAAAAAGGAAGAAAGCTCTATAGAAATCCATTTTGAACATTTATTTTTTGTCTTTCTTCTTTGTGTTGTGAACAAAATTGCCCACCTCAAGACCACTTTAAAAAAATCTATAATTTCTCAAAACTACCCATCTGCTGAACTACTCATTAGTGTAGTTGCCTGTCAACAATGGACTAATTGGCTTTGGCTGAGTTTGCTTTTCTCAGGCCTGGTCTTGGTGCACTTTTGAAAGGGCTCTAAGTTAGAGATTAGGCTACATTCCACTGCAAAGGTCTTAGAACACAAGGCTCTTGTACCCATTTATCTCTTAATGTTCACATATCATACAGAGGGCATCCATGTGACATCAGTGTGGATGTGATGTATTGTTTTCCTTACTCTCCACTCTTTGGACATTTTTCCTTTTTTACTCTTGTAAAACAATGCCATAATTTTATGACTATCAGCATTGATAACCCAAACATATTTTAAGGTATGAGAAAATTATCAGTCTCCAGGGAAGAGAAAGCCATGGACCACTATGAAGAAACATGATATTCCCAGGAATTTGGAAATGTAACTTTTTTATTTGATGTATCACTGAGATTAGAGAGCCATCTTTAGTTTCAAACCTGATGAGTAACTCTATCATTAGCCAATGACTGTCTGCCATGTTACATTTTTGAGGTATATTCTCAGGGTTATAGAATTTCTTTCTCAGTTCTTTTCCCCCAAGGTTTCCCTGCCTAACAAAGGAAGGAGTTAATAATGCCCTCAGCCATCAGCAAAAAAGTTACAAGCAGGGGAAAAGTACATGATTGAAGAACTGAACACTTAATTACACATAGAGGTATTAAAAGAAAGATCCCTTGAGCTAGAAGACCACAGGACAATGGATCAGCAATTTTACAATCTATTTTTGACTGTCATTGACTTAGGACTCTGGAAAAGTCCCCTCTGTTTCTGTTTTTCAAAAAAATATTGCACTATCATGACAATCATTATTTATTTGGTATAAACGATGCTTGCCTAGCACCCAGAATCCAGAGATTTTTTTTTCTTTTTCTTAACCAGAGAAAAGAATAAAATTACTTTCATCCCCAAACAATAGAGAATAATATCATATGCCCACAAAAGCATGAGCAAAACCATCCACAAGGACAAAGGAAGGGGGTTTTAGAGATCCTGTGAGTTTTATTTCCCCTGTGAGCTTGTACCTGCCTGTGAAAGGGGGGGCTACTGTTTGTGAACCCTCATGCTCTTGTGCCTGGAACATGGTGCAATGTGTTTGCTTCAAAGCCTAAGCATCTCCATCTTGCAGCTGGGAATGCTGAATACAGAAGAGCTTAGCAAGTTTGCTAAGGTTCCTGGTCCTGGTGGCCCTAAAGCCTGTATACAATTCCTTTTTTTTTTTTTTTTTGGTGCCCGTCCTGAGGCATGAACTCAAGGCCTAGGCACTGTCCCTGAGCTTCTTTTACTCAAGGTTAGTGCTCTACCATTTGAGCCAAAGCTCCACTTCTAGCTTTTTCTGAGTAGTTTGTTGGAGATAAGAGTCTCACAGACTTTACCTGCCCAGACTGACTTCAAACTGTGATCCTCAGATCTCAGTCTCCTGAGTAGCTAGGATTACAGGTAAAAACCACCAGCGGGGCTGGGAAGGTGGCTGAGTGGTAGAGTGCTTGCCTTGAATGCATGAGGCCCTGGGTTTGGTTCTTCAACACCACATAAGCAGAAAAAGCCAGAAGTGGGGTTGAGGCTCAAGTGGAAGAGTGCTAGGCTACAGCTGAAGAGCTGAAGGACAGCGCCCTTGCCCAGAGTTCAGGCCCCACAACCGACAAAAAAAAAAAAGGAAAAACCACCAGCACCCATTTCTACAATACTTGAAAGTGGACTTGAAAGTATTTCCCATAAGACGCTATTAATCCTGACCAGTTAACTGCTCCCCTATTCTTTTAAATTGTACTTTATCTCTTATCTCCTTAAATTTTAGAGTTAGGTCTGGAAGCATGGGGACATCTAGAACCCTAGTGACTCAAGTATTCACAGTGTTAGAATGTGCAATTATCCTAATTCATAAGAAATACTTTCTAATGCCAGCGGCTCCTCTGCTTCTGATTTCATTAACACAAGTGATTGAGGTTTTTCCTGCCCTTCTAGTTGCCTCCCAAAAAGAACATTCCACTCAGGTTCACAGTCTTGGAATTGACTGTCTTCCTTCTTCCCTATGCCCATCTCTACTCCTACTTCTCATGGATCTGATAGTAAATTATATCTATCTATCTATCTATCTATCTATCTATCTATCTATCTATCTATCCATCCATCCATCTATCTATCTCAGCAATCCTCTCTATAGGTCTTCACATGATGTCCCATTCTTAAATCCAACTCATTATAGGCTTTAATCATATCTACAAAACACCTTCACAGCCATGTCTGGATGAGTGTTTAGTTGAATAACTGGATACTGTGAATTATCCAAGTGGATGCATCCAAAGATGATTATAAATGTAGAGTAGCTGGCTGTGTCAAGTTTTCAAAAGCTAAAGGACAACATGAGAGTTCCAAGCTTTGGAGAGAGAAGATTGTAAGTGTTCCATAGGATTCTTATGATGTCTTCTCTTCCCTCAGACAGCTGAGGTAAAGGACCGCCTTCATGGCCTGGCTCTCAGTTAGCTGTCAGTAGATCCCTGCTGTCCATGCTACACTTACATATTCACTCTAACACTGTGCATTTGCAAAGAGACTTATAAGGCAATTCTCATGGTGTGGTGAAATGACAAGAAACTAAGATGGTCTGTTTAAAGGCTACTTACAAAGGCTGGAGATAAGAGTCTCACAGGCTGTCCTGTCTGGGCTTGCTTCAAACTGAGATCCTCACATCTCAGCCTCCTGAGATGTGAGGCATGAGTCAATCAATGCCTAGCCAATGGTTGCTTCCTAACTTCACAACTTTCAGAGTGATATCTATGATTTCATAATACCAAGACCTCTTGTAACTGATGTAACCACTATGGAAATCAGCATGGAGGTTCTTCAAAACACTAAGAATAAACTATTCTACTACCCAGGAAAGCATTTCATATAATGTTCCTATAACACTTAAGAGTAAAACTAGAAGGGGCTGGGAAGGTAACTCAATGGTAGAGTGCTTGCCTCGCATGCATGAGGCCCTGGGTTTGATTCCTCAGCACCACATAAGCAGAAAAAGCAGAAAGTAGTGCTGTGGCTCAAGTGGTAGAGTGCTAGCCTTGAGCTGAAGAGTGAGGGACAGCGCCCAGGCCCAGAATTCAGGCCCCATGACCGACCAAAAAATAAAAAATAAAAAAAGTAAAACTAGAAGCTGAGTTCCATTCTGATGTAGAAATTAAGACAAAGCTCAAGGCAAATGTTCATTCTCTATAAATTGCAATTACCACATGACCTAGACCTATGTTCCATCTCAATCCCACCAGACTATGTTATGACTTTTACTTTCAACAGTCCTGTATATTTGTAAACCTGACAGGGAACAAGATAGTATTTATCATTTCAGTTGCTCTTTCTTTATTCTTTATATTGCAGGCTCCCTTCTGAATTTTGAGGGTAGAAATGCCAGCAATGTGTCTCTTAGTTTTTATTCCTCCAAGTATAGTTTTATCTTGTCTTCATTCCTGAAGAATATATATCTGGAAAAGCTCATGGTCTAAGCATTGCCCTTTAGCTCTTTCACACAAGGCTGGGTACTCTACCACTTGAGCCATAGCTCCACTTCTGGTATTTTGTTGGTTTATTCAAAGTAGGAGGCTTTTTTTTTTTTTGCCAGTTTTGTAAACTCTAGGCCTGGGTGCTATCCCTATGCTCTTTGGCTCCTGGCGAGAGCTCTACCACTTGAGCCACACTTGCGGTTTTCTGGTGGTTAATTAGAAATAAAAGTGTCATGGACTTTCCTGCCCAGGCTAGTTTTGAACCACGATCTTCAGATCTGAGCCTCCTGAGTAGCTAGGATTACAGGCATGAGTCACCGGTGCCTGGCCAAAATAGGAGTTTTAGGGACTTTTCTGCCTGGGCTTCAAACCATGATCTTTAAATCTCAGCCACCTGAGAAAGTCAGAATTAGAGGCACAAACCACAGCACTCAACTGGACTCTAAATTTTTATCTTTCAGAAAATATCGGAGGTTTTCAGACAATTATTCAAAATTTTTTCTATCCTATGTTCTTTTCTCTTTTCCTTTAGATGCTCCAATTAAATAAATGCTAGACTTCTAATAAATATTGCTCACAGGTGCTCAAGGATGTCCATGTTTTCACCTATTTTCTTTTTCCCCCTAGCTTCAAGTTACTCTGTTCTTGGCGGTATCTATTCTATAATTGAGCCCATCTTGTAAATTTTCTTATTTCAGTGGCTGTAATGCTCAATTTTATCATTCTTCTTTCAAGTTTCCATTTCTTTATTGAGAACTTTAAATTTCTATCAATTACAAGAATAGTTATTTATTTTTAGCTGACTTTAAATGTCTTGTATTTCTATTCTATTGTATAAATGTCCTTGTATTTCTGGATCTTCTTTTCACTGGCACGTGTCGGTTATCTGTTAAATTTTGCTGTGATTCTTTGCCAGTATAGCTTTAGGAGTGAGTGTAGGGGATATAGGCAGTAGTTAGCACATGGATAAGGAGTCCTTCTTCAAGAACTTTCTTTCTGGAATTTTTCCTACACACCCTGTCTTTCCTGTGGGCTAGAAAGCTAGGTTCTTTTCTTAGAGATGTAGCTACCAGCAAAAACATCCTCTTTGGTGATAAACACTCTAGAGAGAAAGGAGAGATTAAAGTAACAAAGAGAAGACTCCACACGGTTTAGAACACAGTGACCCCTTATCTTCTTCTGGTCAGAGAGATGGAATTTTGATTGGCCACTGTAGGTGCTTTCACTGCTAACATCACCTGGTGGTACAATTTCTTAAGTGGTGCTGCCCTCAGGAAGGGAGCAGAAGAGAAAAGAGAGGAAGAACAAAGAGTGTCCTATTTCCAGCTCACAAGAGCCCTTTGCTGTTGTCCTCTGGCCAGAATCAGGAAGTCTCTCCTAAAGAGAGACTTATGCTGCCCACACCTGCTTCATAGCTCTAGGATATCAGTTGTCCTCAAGTCAAAGTCAAAAGATGTAGAGGGGACAAGCCCAGTGAAGTCATTGCCATATCAGTGGATATTCATTGTTCTTGCACTGTTTTAGGTAGACATGAGATTCTTTTAAGAATATAATACAAACTATACCTGAAATTATGTCACTTAATATTAATGATGTTTATTTCTGCTCTTTCAACTTCCTATGTCCTTTATTGTACTCTGAATTATATTTTGTAATGAAGATATATATCCCAAAATTTTACCAGTCTCATCCTTGAGAATTTTGACACAGGTGAATTGGATGATATTGCATTAATGAACTTTACTAATTTGCTTTTAGGATGGTCACTCTGTCTGTAGGCAAGATGGTATCAAAAATGATTAATTAAATTTTATAATGAACAGCCTCTTTATACCAACAGAAAACAGTCATAGCCAGTAGCTTTTACTCATTGTTGGAGCAGTTAACTACACCTGGATAGACACTTAAAATAGACACAACATCTTTTGGGTGTGAGCTTTAAAGAGGAATGTTGCACTAAATAACCGATGCTTATCATCTTGTTTCTAAGATCCCAGCCCTTGGCAGTGCTCCCACACATCAGTCAGTTTTTCTTCCATTGAACTGAAATAATGGGAATTTTCACATATTTGAAGGATTTACAGTAAAGGAGATTTTACTTTCGCTGTTTCATGTTGGGTAGAAGTTCAAGGACCATGGCTTAAAAGAAAATTTTTAGCCATTCTAAAACCAGATGTCAGATAATCTCTGTTTAAACATGTTCAAGAGAATCTTGGGGATTCTCTCTCCCCATCTTCTCCTTCTTTTGAGATTGACCTAGATATCACTAGCCTCCTTCTTCGGCCTTCCAGCATGCTAGAATTCCAGGTGTATCCCATGGGGACTAAAGAATATACTCACGCCTCACTTGCTGCCTTGATCCTTAGATCTGTTCCTACTCTGAGAATCCTCAATTATATGAGCTCAAATAGACATGGGGGTATTAATACTGGGAGACCTTTAAATACTGACAATGACTTTCATTTTATTTCCTTCATTGGTTCCCCATTGGTAAAATGAGGGAGAAAGTTAGGTAATGGCATTGCTTTTCCAGTTCTACCACTTTTTCATCCTATTTATTACATGATAGAAAAATGTAATGATTTTATATAACTGAGTTTTGATTCAATTCAGCAAATATCCAGATTGACAATTGTATACCAAGTACCATTCCAGTCTTCAACAGAGTGGCTTTGTGTTTATTCAGTGTTTCTGTGTCATCTTGAGGACCCAGACCTGGTCAATAAGGATATGTCCTCAACCATGTTTAATGCTGGATGGGAAAACCAGTAACCAATTTGTTACAAAATGTACAATTCCTGCAACTGAAAGGTTCAGACACCACCAGACAGTTTATTGCTGGCTCAACATGCCACAAAAGCTTTCCAACAGTATGTAAAGACAAAACACAGCTAAACCTCTTCTGCTGCATGTATACAAGGAATCCCTTTAATTAAACAATGATTCACAGCCTTCCAAGGAACTCATCCTCAAGGAATAAATGAAAATGTATCTATAAAAAATTGGTGAGAAATGACATGGGCAATGATAGGTTTTGCCTTCCTTCTTGTGGTGAGTAAAACATGGCAGCCTTTAACAATTACAACCTAAAGGAGCATTGACTATATGCACAGCACAGTCTTACCAAAACACTCACTCCAATGCATTTATTTTCCATGGTGAACATAAAATTTCAACTAATTACCCCAAACTAAGATTGGGAAATTGTATATTTACTCAAAGTGTTCTATGTGAAGTTGGATTTCCTATCATGGCTGTCTCCACTGTCTCATCTTTGTTGTTACTCACTTTGAGCAGTGTTTATTGAATGCAGTCACGGGTGGAAAGTCAACAAATGCAGGAGATGCAGGTGTGGAGGTGATGAGATCTGATAGACCCCACAGTCCCAAAGGAAAATAAACAGGAGCCATTGATTTAAATGAACTTAAATGTTGTCTGTAACCCTGAGGTCATTATCCTTCCTCTCCCTCTTCCTTTATCTTCTACACACAAGCACTTAGGTGACACATAAACATTTGGACTTCAACATGAATTTGAGATCATTCCTGAGAAACTTAACAGATCTTGTTCATCACAGAAACTTCAAAATTAATAATGCTTCACTAAACAATATCAAGTGACATTCATGTTATACTGACCTACGGAGCAAAGTTACATTACTAATAATTTTTAAAAGGAGCTATTGGGACAGTATTGTTACTAAATAAAATAAAGTAAGCCTGCTTATTCTATCTATGATAATGAAAACAATAAAAAGAGGTAATATTAATCAAGATGCATTTTATTCATAAGCCAACATGTTGCATGGTAACTTCTTTGTATAACGACTTAAAAAATTTTAAAACCCTAAAAAACTTATGATTCTTCAATACAAATTGCTTGCAATTGAGTAAAACAAAGTTGTCTCAACTTATAATAATTCACTGTTTCTTGCTCTTTGGTACCAAGGTTGTTCAGAATATTCTTACTCATTTTTACCTAAGTTGTTGGTGACATCGTTAATCTTTGAGCCATAGTGTTTAAAGGAATGAATTACCTCTACATTAAAAACTGTCAAGAATTCAATGTGTCCTGGCATTAGTCCTTGATGGTATCTTTTTAAATTTCTGTTGACATACCTACACATTTCCTGGGGATTGGCAGTTCATATTAATGACTTGTGTAGATTTTTCTCCAGGAAACCCTGTGCTTTTTATATGCTATGAGGAATAGGAATACATATTTAATATATTTATATTTAATATATTTAATATTTTACAGTGGCTGAATCCCACGCTTTCCTACTCATGTTTAACCTTGGCTTCTCTATTGTTAGTCTTATTGCTTTTAAACACAAGTTCTTCTGCAGCAACATTTAAGAAAGATTGAGCAGCAAATATAGGTCAAACTAACCCTAACATCAAAAACAAACATAACAAGTATTTCAGGGTCTTCTCATTCAGTTCTCATTCACTCTTGAACAAATTTAACTTTCATATGCCTTTCAAACTACTGGAATCTTCTTATTTCTGGAGATATTTTAGGGAACTTTAGAGAAGGGTTAGAGAGCATGAGACATAGCAAAACTATTTTTAATGTGATTTTCATTTTCCCTCCTTGAGATTTTGTTTGTATTAACACAAATGTGTCTAATGTGCCCTGTTCCTCCTCTGAGTATTTGCAAGCTCTGAAAATGACTAGAGTCAACTCTATCTCCCATTCTCACTCTCTCCCCATGCTTTTTCTAGCTTCCTCTTCCTCCTCCTATTCACCATAACTGCCCCCCATGTCAATCTCTCTTTCTACCTTTCTGTGCTCTTTTGTCACTTTTCCTCCTTGTACCTTTTCTCCTCTCAATAACTAGATGGATTTACTTTCCAAGGATTCACAGCATATGACTGTATAGACCGTACAAATGCCTGCTCTCAAGAGTGAAAGCGATCCACTGGAGTTGAGCGGCACACCACCTGAGCAGCCTTAGAATGACAGCTGGGACTGAGACCACAGTACATTTTAACTGGTTTGATTGCTCACAACTCTTCATTTGCATGGACACCTAGTAGAACATGTCCACATGGACAGAACTACAGATTTGGGGAGATAATCAATTCTTTATTTCTGTGCCAGTCCTGGGTCTTGAACTCAGGGCCTGGGAGCTGTCCCTGAGTTTCTCTTGTTCAAGGCTAGTGCACTATCACTTGATCCACACTTCCACTTTCAGCTTTTTCTGCGTAGTTTTTGGTAAAACAACAAACAAACAAGCAAAAAACCTACTCTCAGACTTTTCTACTTAAGGTTGGCTTCCAACCTTGATCCTCAGATCTTATCTTCCTGTGTAGCTAGGATTTCAGTCATGAACCACTGTACCCAGCTGGGGGGCAATAAATTCTACATCATTCAATTCACTGTTTTTCTTTTTCTTGAACACCTATAGTGTTTAGAAAATCATTTTTAGTTTTGGATTCAGTAGTATATAAAACAAAGCTTCCTAAGACATAATAGGAAGGAAGGAAGGAAGGAAGAAGGGAGGGGGGAAAGAGGGAGGGAAGGAAGGAAGGAGGAAGGGAAGGAGAGAGGGAGGAAGGGAGGGAGGGAGAGAGAAAGGGAGGGAGGGAGGAAGGAAAGAAAGAAGGAAGGAAGGAGGGAGGGAGGGAGGAAGGAAGAAAGGAAGGAAGGATGGAAGGAAGGAAGGAAGGAAATAAAGAAAAAGAAGGAAAGAAAGAAAAAGACAAAGAAAGGAAGGAAGGAAGGGAGGGAGGGAAGGAGGCAGACAAGTACGTGAAATTGAAACAAGTACAATAGAAAAATGTGTATAGAAGGTTCTTAGGAAGAGAGTATGTGTGGGTTTGTGTTGGTGATGAGTGGGAATTCAGAGAAGGCCTCACTGAAAAAGTTGATATTGGAATTCTGAGAAGGTGAGAAATATGATGTGGGTGCCTGGGAGAAATGGAAACACATACAAATTACACACATGCAAAGGGCCTAGGCAGGAGTAAGCTTGACAATGTATTATGATGCTATAGTTTCTACTTGTGTACATTCTGGCTTTTTTTTATTGCTTTTAACTTCAGGTGTTTCATTAAATGATTCAGTGTAAACAAAAGTTTTTGAACATGCATTCAAGAGGATAATACTGAATCAAATGCCTGATAGTGTTCTGTTCCACAAATAGGTAAACAGCCAATCAGTTCTTTCTGCAATTATTTAAATAGCAAGCATTTATCAAGCATCTTCAATGTACTAGGGAAAATATTACATTTTAAGGATAGAATGGTAAGCAAAATAAAATCATTCTTCTTTGCTATTTAGATGAATAATGTAATAGTGACTCTAATAATAGCTGGTTAATAATATTTAGAAGAAAGTAAAAACGGAATTGTGGAGAACATAAAATGGGAAAACCTACAGAAGGAAGAGAAGGTGGTTCAGGAAGTTTTGAGTTACTGTAACAAATTGTCTGAGAGCATAAATAAGAGAAGGCTTAATTTGGATTGCAGTTTCAGAGAAATTAGGCAGTTCTTTTATGCCTGTGACAAACAGCACATCACAACAGGAATAAGAGCCTTCACTTCATGGGAACCATGAAGTGGAATGGGAGAAGAGGCCAGATGCAAATATTCCCTTCTGGGGCCTCCCTCTAGGGTCATATAGGTGGTGAAACTCTTACAGGTTTTACAGTCTTGAAACAGTGCCATACCTTGGCGACCAAGTCTTTAATACATGGGCCTTTAGGAGATACCTAATTGGGTCATAGAAGGCCCCAACCTCTCAAGGAAGAAAGCAATGTTTTCAGTCACAGAATCCCTGGGTAGGAGAGTTTGAGATGCTCTGGGGAAGACAGAATTCCAAAGACCAAAAGTTTTTTAGTAGGAGACCCTAATGAGATGAGGTCCAAAGCTGACCAGGGGCTCTAGTGTAGAAAATCAATAGGACCCAGAAAGAGAGAAGCTTAGATGTTACCTTTCACTCATCAGTAAACACTGAATGGGAATTCCTGATCTAATCTTCAACTTACTCCATCAGCAGGGTAAAGGTGCCCACTTCAAAGGCTCTGTGTTTTCTGGTGAGATGCTTGAGATATAAAAGTGGACCCAAGTGATAGAGTTGCTTGCATAATAAGCACAAGGCCCTGAGTTCAAACCCTGATATTTCAGAGACAGAGACAGAGACAGAGAAAGAGAGACAGAGACAGAGATAGAGACACACAGAGAGAGATACATTGGAAGTTATGTGGCAAGCTGTGTTCTTGCAAGTTATCTTTTGGAGGGACAGTGGTAGGACCATGTGGAATGTTGAACATGGTAGGAGTGAGGCAAAGGGAAGGGGACATGTCACTTTCCTGCCTTGTAGAGCACACATACATGGTGATGTTAGTTTTCAAAATGAATGAAACCAAGGGGCTGGGAGGGTGGCTCAGAGGTAGAGTCCTTGCCTTGCACGCATGAGGTCCTGGGTTCAATTCCTCAGCACCACATAAGCAGAAAAAGCCGGAAGTGGTGCTGTGGCTCAAGTGGTAGAGTGCTAGCCAAGGACAGTGCCCAGACCCAGAGTTCAGGCCCCACAACCACCAAAGAAAAAAAAAAAGAAAATGAATGAAACCAGAAAGAGAGTAGAATCAGACAGATTTGTGAATCCCCTGTGGCTTCCCCCAGCAGATACCAGACACAAAGCTAAGCTTCATTTAGGACTGATGAGGAATAGCTATGCGATAGAAAAGGAAATCCATTCCTGCACCCCATCAGGTAGGCCATTGTGCCTTCACTGGGGAGACCCCCATGCTCAAACACTCCACTGTCCCACAGGACAAGGCTGCAGGCAGAGTGGGCAGCTCAGGGAATGGGTGAGCCCTGGTCTAGTATATAAGTAGATGGGGGTAGGAGTGGGAGGTTTACTTCCTATTTTTGAGACAAAATAACTCACTTGATTTATGAAGATCTCATAATCAAGTATCATCGAACTCCATCCCAGTGGGTACCCATTCTGTATGGAAATGGAGAAGCAGACATTACTATCTGTGCCCCACCCCTTTTTATGGAGCTTATCTGCCTGAGTGAAAGGAATCTTCAAACTACTTGTAGCAGTGAGTCACACAAGACAGGCCACCACGTGAAACCACACTCTTTTTCCTCCCTCTCACACCTTAAATTGCTGCTCCATTTTGTGACTAGTTAAGAAATCAGAGCAGTAAACACTGAGCCTATGGGTAGATGATTGTACCTTCAGAAACAAATAATTCATTGGAACATAATTGTTACTGGATAGAGTGACCTTTCATATTTATAGGTTGCCAATAAAATTGTCAGGCCATAAAAATATGTGCCAACAATGAAATTTTAAACATTCATTCGTTCTGTTTTAATACCTTCAGGTCTCAAAAGCTGGCAAAGTGCTTGGTTTCAGTTATAAAATTATAAAGTATTGGATATGTTTATTTAATAAGTTGACTACTATATCAAATGTACACTGAAAGTATTAATAAATACATGTTAAATATTAACTCTTGAGTGCTTAGAATACCAAGGTCAAGCTCATTTGTATCCCTAAGTGTGTTAATTTAAGATAGAAATCAAAGCAGTTTTTTTATTGTAGGAAAGCATACAGCTATTTTAATGAAGGACTTGTAGTTAAATTTGAGGCAAAAAATGTTTGTTTTGGTTAATAAAATCAGGATGGTATTTGAATAGCATTGCTCTAAGAGCAGTGGCTCTGAATGCAGCTCCAGGACTAGAGGTTGCTTCTGCAATGACTTTGGGGTGGTCACCTGACACTGTGCAATGATATGGAAACTTTGAAGGTCTGTGGTAGGTTGAGGCCACTCATGGTGTGGTCCCCAGGGAGTGCTGGCCTGAGGGAGGTCGGGAGCCTCCCAGGAGGGCGGCCCAAAAACCTGAGGAAATGGCAGCCCCTGGAATAAGTCAGTCAAGAAATGGGATTTAGGAGATAAAAGCATGAACCTCACAGTTTTCTATCTTGCTTTTTCATAAGTTATTTAAATGGTTCAAAAGGATAAAAAGGCTGCAAATGACCTCTCAGTATGTATTTCTACTTTCCTCATTTTAACCAAATAATATATTTCCTAGAACTCTCCTTAAGAAACATAATGTAGGCCTAGCTACTCAGGAGGCTGAACTCTGATGATCCTGGTTCAAAGCAAGGCCAGGCAAGAAAGTCTGTAAGATTCTGATTGCAAATAAACTCCCCCAAAGCCAGAAGCTTTGTTGCTCAAGGGGTAGAACACTAGCTTTGAGCACAAAAGCTCAGGGACAGCACCCAGGCTCTGAGTTCAAGTCTTATTACTCACATACACACACACACACACACACACACTCCCAAGGAAAAGGAGCAAAGGAGGAGGAAACAGGAGAAGAAACAGGAGGAGAAAGAGAAGAAGGAAGAAGAAGCAGAAGCAGCAACAGGAGCAGCATTGGCCGTGGCAGCAACAGCACAAGGTGGTCACTTGGATAACGAATTTAGCGTAGGACTTCTGGGGTACTCTTTGGGGAAGTCTTTTCCCTCGAGCTTCCTGGGAGAGAAATTGCCTCTGGTGCCTGAGCACTCATAGTGGAGCAAGTAGAACAGAGGGCAACAGAGAGCCCAAGTGGCTCTGCCTTTATAGAGCTGCCATTTTGCCCTACATTGTCCACTCTTTTTCCTTCTGTCTTCTTTCTCTCTTGTGGAAACCCTTGTTACTTTTGTTTTTGTTAAACACTGCTAACTCTCATTGAACTAACTTATATTGTCAGTGAACTCTTAGATTGCATCCAATCTTCAATTATCACTAATAATGCTATCATAAATAACTTTTATTTATAACCTCCTTGTGAGAATATTTGAAAGGCCAGAGTGCTAGGCCTAAGTTGAAGTGGCTATAATTTGTAATTTCTATTTCTGCCTATAAAAAGCATATAGCCTAGAGCAGGCTTACTTTGTCTCTTTTCTTCTCAGAGGGGAAACAGGAAAGGAAGAGGAAAGGTATGTAAGATAAAAGAATGGAGAGATTTTTATTTTTCTGAAAATAGTAGGGATAAAGAAGGATTGACTGATTTAGAAATATAAAGTTTAGCATTGAAACTGTCCATATTGCTGGTATAGAGTATGTAGTGGAAAGGCATGTTACTTTTCTTTTGAAGAAGTGGATTTATTTTTGCTAGTCCTGGTGCTTGAACTCAGGCTCTGGACATTGTCCCTGAGAATCTTCGTGCTCAAGGCTAGTGCTCTACCACTTGAGTCACAGTGCCACTTCCAGCTTTTTCTGATTAGTTTATTGGAGATAAGAGTCTCATGGACTTTCCTACCCCGGCTGGCCTCAAACAGCAATCCTCAGATCTCAGCCTCCTGAGTAGCTAGGATTACAGGTATGAACCACCAGCACCCTGCTTAAAGAGATCTACTAGAGATTAGTCTGTAGCATGATTGACATGAAGTGTACTTGTGTTTGGAGGTTAAGAATGGAGAACATACTCACTAGAGGTCTCTGAAGGAGACTGCTGGTGTATTGGTTTTTAAGAAAGCCACTGTTGGCGCTGGGAAGGTGGTTCAGTGATAGAGTGCTTGCTTTGCATGCATGGGGCCCTGGGTTCAATTCCTCAGTAACACATAAGCAGAAAAAGCCAGAAGTGGGGCTGAGGCTCAAGTGGTAGAGCGTTGGTCTACAGATGAAGAGCTGGGGGACAGTGCCCAGGCCCAGAGTTTAGGTCCCACAACTGACAAAAAGAAAAAAACAAGAAAGAAAGCCACTGTTGTGCTGTGTATGTTATTAAAAGATCAGTCCGCTATGAGTCAAATCTTAACCAAGGGCATTTGAGTTATCTTCTTATTTTCATTGTCTAGGGCTTAGCATTTTTTGTTATTGTCACAGCTAAAGAAAAGACTTGATTTTGTTTTTCATTAGTTGATAGAAACTTCTTTGAGCTATACTTCATGATTGGAGAGTCCTGGATGGGTCCGTTCTTGTTTCTTAGGAAATAAAACCTTGAAGTTGAGGAAGGTTATCAGGCAGTGGGCAGTAATTGTTAAAAGCCTATGGTGAAGTTACATTATGCTGAAGGTCAGGAAGATGACAAGTAAATGAACTCACTTGAATGAGGACAAATCTTTATCCGCATCAGGCAGATGTCACTAAGGGGAGTGACTTAAAAGCTCCACAGACTTAGTGTTTGAGAGTTTGTTCCTTTGAATGGCTGTATTCTTAGCCAAGTCATATAGAGGAACTACTTAGCAGATATAGAGGTCTTTATTGAATTCAAGTAATCTTTACCCAGCCCCTTTCTAATCCAGGCCAAATAAATACATTATCTAAGGAAAACAGTGTGCTTTCTAGACTATTACAATAGTCACCCCTACAATCCCAAATTATTATATCTGCTAAGCTCCTTATACACAGACATTCTGTGATGTCTTTATATATACCTGTCACAAGACTTATTATGGTCACCCCAAATCTATGACCTTTAACAGAAGGGCTGTCATCAGGACTCTATTGTATAACTTATGTGTTATGTCTGTCATGAGATTTATAAGTAATTCATAAATATTACAAATAGAAAAACTTAGTCTAAACATACATTAACAGAAATAAGCAAAATTTACATAAAAATTTTACATCAAGTAAAGCTTTTCTTATCATTCACACGTCTCACAGAACAGTTTCTGTCTTTTGTAGATGTTTGTCTTGTTGCCTTTCTCCCTCAGCCCCCATCTTTGTTTCTGGGGATTATTGATGACATGAAATACAGGGGGCATCTTTGCTACAGGCTATTCCAAGGCTGAGTTGTGTGTTTGGCTGATGGTGTTTTTACCATCCACAGGTGAAACTGGCTAAGATGATCAGGATACTTACAGCCCTTTCTTTAGCTGTCACAACTATGGGTAAATGAACTGTAGTTGCCATTACTATTTTAAAATTATGAGTAGGGTTACACAATGAAATATCCTAAGCTTTAACAGCCAAGAACTCACACAAACTTAATTGAGTTGCCACATATCAGCCTATGTACTATATGCACGTGCATGCAACAGAACATATTGGAACTGCTGAGCAGAAATGTCGAGATTTGCCTTGGATATACATGATTGTAGGTCATTCAAACGACTTTCTTGTCTTTGCTTTCTGTATTATTGCTTTTGAAGACTTCATTGAAATGGAGATGCCTAATCTCAAGAGACTTTTCTGATGGAATTATTAATAAATAGTCAAACGATTCAGGCCTTGAGGGGAAATATAAATTATCAATGAGGGATTAAGTGTAGGCAAGACCTTCAAAAGCTTAGGGGAAAATGGATGAAGCTGAAATTTCACAGAGGATACAGATTTCTGGAAGAATGAGAAAGGCACTAATTGAGTCCCATAAACTGTTTGATGATGCACTTAACTTAAAGACAAAAGACTTGTGACTGAAGGAAGAAAAGGAAATGGAGACAATCATAGATGCCAACAAAGGACACTGAATGGTAGGCCAAGGAATCCCAACTAGAGGAGTCCGATAGTGATAACATTAATGGCTGTTGACTGTTTAAGTGCCTTTGAATGAGTACATGGAGCCAGAGGGCCATTTGTTTTTCAGCTGTGATGTTTTCCTTTATCTTTAAGAGTGCAATAGAAGCTTTGATGTAATAAGGTCAAATTCAACCACTTTTGCCCAGTCTCTGCCAAAAAAAAAAAAAAAATACTGGGTTTGAGTTTCCAGGGAACCTGAAGAAATCATTTCAGCCTAGCTTTTACCACCCACAAGTCCTTTAAAAAGACTTTCAGAAGCATCCCGAATTTTCACATTACTGCCTTGACCTTGCAGGCAAGGGTCAAAGCTGGAGCACGTGGTTTTAATTGTCTGATAAGAAACATCGCTCAGTCTCTGCCTGGCTAACAGTTCAACCAGCTGGTTTCTATCTCTTCTTCTCTAATCATTAGACATTAGGCAAGCCATGAAAATGTTATCATAGCATTTTATTAAAGTCGCTACCAAGTAGCATGATAAATGGAGGGAAACTAGAAGCAAAACAAACAAAATAAATAAAAATTCTTCAGCAAGTCTCAATGGCTAACCAATTTTAAAAGCCTTACAACTTCTGGTTGTGAGAAATAAAAAAAAAACATAAGAGGCTTGTCTCTAACTTAGGTATGCATTATTTTTATCAGCAAATGGAAATGATAAAAGTCCAAATTTTCTTTTGGTCTTGATACTGTTTATTGACATTTTCAGAATTATGTCAATCTCATTTTCTAAACAATGATCTCTCCTTTCTCCATTTGACTTTCTATTTTTAAAAGTTTCAGTCAATCACAAGTGAATGGCATTTAAAAATCATCATCACATTAAGCTTTTCAGTCTAGTTGAGTATATTTTAACTCCAGAAACTAATGAAAAGAAATAAACAAGAAAACATAAACCGTGGCTATAACCCTAAAACACTAAATAACTTAGTAATGACATTGAAGTGTAAGTCATTCTTATCAACCAATCAAATATATCACCTTCTAGTTTGTCTTTTGGTGTGAAAAAATAACTTAAGTACTTAGAAAATATACTTGCTATCAGATAGTTAACAACATAACAGAAACAGATGCTTTTATAAGGTAATAGGTGTTCAATTACATGTGATGGAAAATTCAATGTGAACAGTTTAAGGTAAAAATAAAATGTAATGGCTCATGTAATTAAAAATATACTAGGGTGAGCTTAAGTATGGCTGGATTAAAGACTAAACAATGTCATCTGACCCCACCCTTTCTTGCTTTTTTGCTCCTTTTCTCTCTTACTCTTATGAACATTTTTTATAAACTTCATAATATGATGACACCAGATGGCTACTAGTGATGATTACCTTACACAGAGTCCACTTACTAACCCAGAAGACATTATTTCAACAGAACCAACAGAACAGACCTGCTGTTAAGTCTAGTTGGTTCCAACTGCTCCATGTGTTGACCTCCAAACACTTCACTGGGCCAAGAATACAGAATAATTTATTTTAACCTTGTCTAAGCCAGATACTAACCCAAAGGCACAGCTTTGTGAAAAACCACATGGATCAAGAACAGTAGATGATTATTTTCAAGAGGAAAGCAAGGAGCTATCATCAGAAAAGGCAAAAAATCATTGCACTTCATGAGACAATTTTTTTGGAAACTTGTTTATTTTTCCAGAAATTTTAATTGCTTCTTGAAAAGTTAAGATTGATCAGAGAATCCATCAAGAAAAGAAATCCTGGTCTTGACTTTTCACAGGAATCCCTGATGAATTTATTAATTGAAACTGTGTAGTAACTTTAATGAGTCACATAGATCAAATTTTGCTTTCTGGGATGCTGAGATTGCAGGAATGTGTCACCAATTCTCACTCCAAATTGTGTTTTCTAACACTACAGTTGGTCCAGTTTGTTAGTTTGTTCAAATTCTTAGGTGCATGCTATACTACAACCTCGCTCAAGAATTTAGTATGTCATGTGTTGTTTATAAAATCTCCTAATTATATTTACTATACCCAATATTTTTTAATCACTTCTTTCTAGTCATGATAGCTTTTGGGAAAAGATAGAAATAGGTACCTGACAACTGAACTCCTTTTATCCCTTATCCTAATTATTACAGATAAAGTATGTATTAAAATAATCAATAAGTTTGTTATTGAATTGAAAGTTTAAAAAGAATGTAAACATGGACTTATGGCAAAAGGCAGATTAATTTAATTATGCAATATGCTTGAGGTTCTTCATTTACAACAATGATCCAGAAATGTTTGTATTCTCTGCTAGGCCAGCTGTGGCAGTGACAGGTCTATACCACAGTCAGACATCTATCTTCCTCTGTTTCCTCCTACTTTCTTTTCATAGGTAAGGGTGCCTAATCCAATTTCTTGGCTGCTTGAAGTTGACTCACAGCTCAGTCTTCAAGTTAAATTTTATTTTCTTCTCTCTCCATTCATTTTGTAGTCCAATCATGGATTCCATAGCCATATCCTCAGGTTCACTGATCTTCTCCTTGGTAATAAAGAACTGGCCTTTCCTCTCAATCAATGTATGTCTCACTTCATGCATTGTAAATTGTCATCTCTAGAAGTTAGATTTGGGTGTTTTAAAAGTTCTTTCATATTCTTACTTTTGAATATATTCAACATTAGTTGTAGTAACCTGTCAAAAATATTTGTCAGCTAATTTTAACATTTGTATCTATTCCACTTTGATTTAGATTAATTGATCCTCACCCAACTTCCAAGGTGTGTTTTCTTCCTTTTATTTCCTTGTTTTTCTTCCCCTTGGAACTCAGGTGTATTAGATCTTAAAGTCATGTAAGTGAGCTGGGTGCCGGTGGCTCACCCCTGTAATCAGAAGGCTGAGATCTGAGCTAATCAAAAGGCTGAGATCTGAGGATTATGGTTCAAAGCCAGCCCTGGCAGGAAAGTCTGTGAGACTTTTATCTGCAATAAACGACTCAGAAAACCAGAAGTGGTGCTGTGGCTCAAGTGGTAGAGCTCTAGCCTTGAGCTAAAAAGCCGAGGGACAGTGTTCAGGCCCAGAGTTCAAGCTCCATGACCAACAACAACAAAAACATCATGTAAGTGTCCTACTGTTCACCCCAAAGATTCTTCATTCTCCCTTTATGCCAATTTGAGAGCATGATGCTAAGATTATTACAGAGAGTAACCAAGTATTAAATTAGATGAAATATGTGGGAAAAACTGATATAGTGTCCAATTGGGGTATTATTGATGAAGATACATGGTATTCCTACATGGCTTTGTTGAATAGCAACTTCTTTAAATAACTATTTATGGCAACTCCTTTGTATAACTACTTAAAGACAACAATATATTTTAAAAACATTATTTTTAACAAAGAAGAAAAAAATAATATGTGACTGTTAAATTCAACTATGGTTTGCCGAAAGCTGATGTCTAGGTAAAGGAGTTATCTAACCTATTTCCAAAATAAAGGCCTGCATAAGAGAGATGGGTCATTAGGTTAGAGTAACTGCTCCTTAATCAAAGGAGATATGGTTTCACATAGATCTTGCCACTCAACCTCAAAGAATATACACATTTAAAACAAGCCTCCACCAAGTAAGATAGCTCTTGACTATAATCACAGCTATTCAGTAGGTAGAAATCAAAGATCAAGGTTCTAGGCTGTCTGGGGTAAAAAATTATTGAGACTTCATCTCAATCAAAAATTTCTTATCAGCTGGGCACTGGTGGCTCATGCCTGTAAGCCTAGCTACTCAGGAGGATGAAATATGAGGGCCACGGTTCAAAGCCAGCCCAGGCAGGAAAGTCCATGAAACTCTTATCTCCAATAAACCACCAGAAAACTGGAAGTGGTGCTGTAGCTCAAGTGGTAGAGTGCTAGCCTTGAGCTGAAAAGCTGAGAGACAGCACTCAGGCCCAGAGGTTAAGCCCCATGACGGACAAAAAAATCTTATCATATCTACTTTGGATATATAAATAGGAAGATTGCAGTCCAGGCTGGCCCCTAGCATAAATATAAGACACTTTAAAAATAATCAGGCCTCCTATTGAATTGTAATCATATGAATTCAGTGTCATTGCTAATTTTCTGCCATTTTTTTCTGTCCTGTGCTGATTCTTTCCCTAAAGGACACCTTCCTGAAGTGGACAGGACCAATTTGAGAGCATGATTATCGGCAGGCCACGTATGAACTCTATGAAGGCTCTTTGTAAGTGTTTTGTGTTTTCCTGCTGAATTGATATACTTCTAACTTTATGTATTTATGATTTAAATTTAGAATTCCCTATTTGCAGTTGTATTTGTTTTTTTCAGTCAGATTTTCATTTTATTTCATATACCTTCTCCCTTCCCCTGTCTTTCACATAAAAGTGATAACTTTCGCCATTGGTAGATTGTCTTATTTTTTGAAGAAACTCTGAATATATAAAACATCTGTGAGAATTAACACAAAGAACAGTGGCCTTTTACTGATAAATGAATAAGGAACACATGAATCTTTACTGCAAAATGCCCAATAATCAAAGCAGTCAGGCAGAATTTTGACCAAAGACCAAAATCCCCAGCAGTCCTGTATCATAATCCCTCTCATTTCTAAAAGTAGAATTCCAACCAAAGCACAAAATCTGCAAAGAATTTGCTTTATCTGTTGGTAAGCCATGGGCCCTAGTTTAAGATAGCTTTCCAATGCAGCCACGAGAACCAAAGGTTAGGTTCATAAAGTAAACTATGAATGAACAAAACAAAAACAAATGTTACCAATACACACACATGAGTGCATCTTAGAGATATTATATTGAGCAAGAATATCTCAAAAATGAATTTATTCTATGTGACTCTGTTTAGATAGGAACAAGAATATTGATTGCATTCTTGTTGGGCTGGACACAACCCAAGTTGACCTGGCTGAGACTTGAGTTCCTAACTCAGTATATCTGCACATGGGTCTATGTTTTTCAGTAGTGTGGTTCAACAGAGCTCAAGTAGCCCAATGGAAGATAAGAAGTCGCTTAGTCTCAGGTCAGTGGGTCCACAGGGAAAGCAGCCCAGGAGAAATTTATGGGATGATGGTAGTATTTTACATTTTGGTTCACATGATGGTTACATAGGTATGTAATTTACCAAAATTCATCATAATGTAAACTGAAGACCTGTGCATTATACTACTACAATATATACCTCATCAAAATGAAAGCTAATATATATTTTAAATAAATAGAAAAGACAAATATACCATCTTGCCTGAGTTTCCAGATCTATTCTAGCTCAACAGACTACAGTGGTCAAATTTTTTATCTTTTATTTATAGGAATATAGAAGCTTTCAAATCTATCAGGTTCTCTTCAGAACAAAGAATTTCCATTTTTCATTGGGCTAATTAATCCTGTTAAGACCCCCTACCAGAAGGAATAGGTCTCCATGTGCACATTCCCTGAGTCAGGAACAAAAATCTCAGGTTGATAGGGGGTGTGGCCCAAGTAGGCTAAAGTTTTATTGCCATTTAGGGCCTCCAGGAATAACCTCTCCACCCCTTTTAAGAAAAAGTTAGCTGGGGCTGGGAAGGTAGCTCAGCAGTAGAGTAGAGGCCTAGCAAGCATGAGGCCCTGGGTTCCATTCCTCAGCACCACATAAACAGAAAAAGCCGGAAGTGGTGCTGTGGCTCCAGTGGTAGAGCGCTAGCCTGAAGCTGAAGAGCTGAGGGACAGCGCCCAGGCCCAGAGTTCAGGCCCCATGACCGGCAAAAAAAAAGAAAAGAAAAGAAAAGAAAAAGTTAGCAACAGAGCTAGAAAGAAAAATGAGAAACAAACATCATAACCTCAAGAAACTACACTGAGCAGAGTGGACCAAATTACTCTTCAGTAGAGGGTGGAGGACAAGAAAAGACTTGAAGTGAAAGGGAATTGAAACAAATGGAGATGACAGGTTTGGGATAGTGGAAGGAATTCCTTAGCTCGTAGTGGAGGGATATTCAAAGCACCTTGCAGAAGAGCGTGTGAGTAGGGACTCAGCTGCTCATTACTGCTCAGGATGCTTGGGTTGTCTAGGACAGTGGCAGGAAGTCATTTGACAAAATATGCCTTAAAAATATCTGTGATTAAATCATATAGATAGAGCCACCGTCTGTGTTTTGTGCACACTTCAAAGTAATTTTTAAAATGGGAAGAATTATAAACGCTAGGAATCTGGAATTTCTCTTTGAAAAATAAGCTAAAAGTCATTTAAATTAAAATACACAGATTAAAATAGTCCTGTTTCAGATTTTTAGGCATGTCAACTCTTACTGATTATTATCTATTATTTAATATAAACCACCCCCAGATCAAGAAAATCAGACCAAAGTTTTGTGATAAAACTCAGGAACTATTCACAAACGGTCTTGAAAAAGCTTCACAGATAGGCTTCTGAAGATATTGAATAAGTCTGTAATAATCAGGACATGAGCCTCAGAAATGAGAATAAGAAACAGCTGCTCTGTAGCAAATCCCACCTACACTAGGGATTAATTCTAAATTCATGTCACATTTAGTCAGTTTTCATTTGGGACAACAAGGAAAATGTTTGCCAGGCTCAGGGCAATTATGTATTTGTCAAAACAGATGAAACATTAAATGTTAATTTTGTTTTCTTTCTGAGATTAATATTTCTGAGGAACATGGAATCCTTTAATGTTGGAGCAATCCATGAAGAAAGGCTACTAACAGGACTGCCTGTTTCTAGCCTACTCTTTCCTGCTATACTTCATTCTTCCAAATCCAGTCTTGACTCCCTTTGAGAATTCCTGGCTGGTGACAACTCTCTCCTTCAACCCTTCATCATTTTTCTCTACAATACTTCCAGTTCTTCATAATCATACACATACAATTGGTGGTATTTCCACTCGTGGGTATGACTGTTTATGAGAAGAAAAAATATGACTAAGAATTCATGTTTTAAGATTCTAACAACCAGACTTCCAATCCCATGTCTACCATTTATAAGCTAGGTGATTTCTCTACACTTTATTTTTTGTTTTTATTTGTCAATTGTTATTTCATCTCTAACATGGAGATAATTAGAGCAATTTACATGGTTGTGATGAGGTAATTCATGTCATGCCCAATGTCAACACTTGGAAGTTCTTAATAAATGGTATAAATGGGATGAAAATGATGGATGTTATAACAGAACTTTTATATGTTAATTGCTGGTGACTCCACCAACCCTAGGGAAGGCTGGTGGCATAAATTCTGCCTCAGTGGGTATGGACTTAAGAGAATATGTATCCCAAACTTTCAGTGCTGCTGCTACATGATCACATTGGAAATAGCAAAAACAGATTTTCCTTCCCATGTGCTACCTGGTCTGTTTGATGGTACTTCGCCTACTAAATATTAACCACATAATTTAGTGACTTTGAATCCTTCCAGAGACAGGATAGATGCAGAGTTTGGTCTACAGCATAACACACATTTGGATATCATGAGGAAATGTTGGCTGGTCTTGAAAATTTTGGGCCAAAGTTTATCTTTGGTCCAATGCAAAGACAGACTGAGTGTCAAGATGTTTTCCCCATTTGAGTCTGGGCTATGAATGACTATTGTACTTGTTCATAGGTTTGCAGGCAGCTATTCATCATCCCTCCTGTATTTGCATCATGAGCCAGAATGTCATAAAAGCTTCTGAGATTGAAAATGGTCCCAAGGCCAGTATTACCCTAATGCTGCCCCATTGAATACATGAAGTATTTTTGGCTGCCTCCTGCAATGACCACTATCCCTAGAGTAGAAAGAAGACGTTAGAGGAACAATGGCATCACGGCAAATGTCTCCTATCTGATGATCAGGCTCATCCACTTCCTGACTTCCATCTGATCAGGACTTGTCTTCAACTTCCCAATTTGTGCTGTTGTCCAGCTTGACCACAATCACGTATAATGTGCTATTTATTACTGCAGATTTTGAGCCTTCCCAAGCTTCCTGATGCCCTGACACCAGCTGCAGACACCCATCCTTCTCTCTCTGATAGTCGTATCTGACTGCCTTGTATTCCTTGAAGGTCTGGGCCACAGTACTTCAGCTGTTGGGAATGAACTAGTGCTTTGAAGGCATTATCTGTAAAGTGATATCACTTGGTTGTTGTTTGCTTATTGTTGTTTTTTTGAGTCACCAAAGAGTCACAGCTTTGTCTCTGTGCCTTCACCAACTTGTTCTATCTGGGAAGAAATTCTTTCCTTTTTCTCTGTCATTACAGAATAGTGGGTTATATAATGAATCATTAGATACAAGGAACATTTCCTCATCTGCTTTTAAATACAGTATAATGTGGCCAATGGGAAAAAAACACTATTTGAATTTCAATATCTTTCTTTACCAACTGTGAAGATTTGGACATAATATTATTTATACATATATGACTATACATATATTCATATAATGTAAAAATTATAAGATAATACATGACAAATAAAATAAGTCTTCAAATACTTATGCAGTTATAGCTCTGCCTCAGTACAACCAATCTTGTTTATATTAGCTTCCATCCATTTCTTTCTTTGTACTATTTGGAAATAAAACCCTGAAGCCATCCTGAAAAGTCATCAATAAATATTTTAAGTGTACATTTTTTTAAATGGAACAAGCAGCATCAAGCTGCCACAAATTTTATTGAATTCATTTCTTTATAAGCAACAAAAAGCTAAAATCAAGGTGTACAAGCATGCATCAAGGCATTTATCATGCACAGAGCCTTTGTGAAGGTGTTTTTATTCAATATAAACATGTTAGCAATAGCTACACAAAGGCTGTAGAGTGAGATTGTAAGTACACTTGAACTTACAAGTTGTGGCTAGGCCATTATTCTCTACTTATAGTGAGGTAAACAGAACTCATCTGCCTCATGCTGGAAACTTTAAAGCTCTTAATTCAGCTAAAAATGACTTCTCCTGAGGACCTTTTTCCTAGTTAGCTGCTTTTCCAATATAGAGTCATCTAACTTGTCAAGGTTAATTTCAACATAACAAGGTTATCATCTGGCTGGCTACTTAATGCACTGGTAAGAAGCATAGGTTTAGTGAGTTTTAGGCTCAGATGGCTGGGCCTCCTGGCTGGTCTTGTTGGTTTCTGTACATTGATCGGGAGCACCCTGAGACTCAGTAATCTGAGAATAAAAGGCACCTACCAGCCAATTGACAGGTATATTGTTAACAAGATAATCCATCACATCATCTAAAGATTCCTTCATTTTCTGCAGCTGCCCATTGTTAGAGGTGAGGAAGCTGTCAGACACTTCCTTAAAGGAAGCAGCATTGTGGATCACAGAGTAGATCTCTCCTGCCATCACCCCCCAAGTGGCTAGCCTGGTCTTGAATATGCTGTGGTAACCCTTGGATGTTGGCGAGAAGGATGTGGCATGTGGTCTGGAGTTGCTGAGTCAGGTTTGGGGCAATAGCCAGGGTCCGTGACTCAATGTGCTCAGCACAACGGGATTCATCAGTATCATCATGGCCAATGCTTCTCTTCCACTCTACCCATGACTGATAGAGCTTATTCTGAGTATCCTGAATTTTCTGGTTGGCACTATGAACATTCTTTCTGGCATATTCAATCAGATGAACAGTAGAATGGAGCTGAGAAATAGTCTCTTGGCTTTTTTGCTTTGCATCTGTAACACTACTGAGAGCCTGCTCATAAGCACGTGAACGGAGTCAGAGATCCCAGTCTAACATAATAACTTGGCTTCTGAACCATATCAAAGCCTTCGACTTTTTTTGCTTCTTTTTCTAATTCTTCCTGAGTGAGAGGGAGGTATTGGTCTACCAGCAGCTCTGATTTTGTCAATGCATTTTCTACTCCATGGCTCACAAGCTGCACCATCCAACTGGCCAAAACTGTGTTCATGCTGTCATTGACCACAGACTAGGTCTTCTCCACACTGCCAGTTACCACTCCTTTAGTCTTATCCATGACCCCTGTGATTGTGCTGCCTACAGAATCCTTGGCCCCAGTCACAGTAGTTGTCACAGCACCGTTGGCAGTAGCAACAACCTGGGCTGTTGGCTGATTCAGAATCGGTAGTCTCTCCTCAATTCTGTCCAGTCCCTTACAGCCATAGGTATTGGCAACTGCAATCTGTGGCTCTAGCTTCTGGATGATGGGCAGAGCACCTGTCACTGTCACAGAAGTCATGGTCTTCATGCCTTTCTCAGCCATCTCACACACAGATTTCAGGTAGGGTGCTAACACTAAACCTCACCCTAACCCTCACCCTATCCCTAAACCTAAACCTAACCCTCACCCTAACGCTCACCCTAACCCTCAACCTAAACCTAAACCACACCCTCACCCTAACCCTCACCCTAAAACTTACTCTCACCATAACCGTAACACTAACCCTAATCCTAATCCTCACCGTAACCCTTGCCCTGAACCTCACCCTAACCCTCACCATCACCTTAACCCTAACCCTAACCGTCACTCTCACCCTAAAACTCACCCTCTCCCGAACCCAAACCCTCACCCTAACCCTACCCCTGTGTGCTGACATAAGCAGAGGACACGAGGTCACACGTGGAGCTTACCAAGGCCAGGTTGGCTACCCTAGTCACCACACTCGGCTGAGGATCAACTTCAACAGCTGCCATATTGCCTCCAGGAGAAGAAATCTCAGCCAAGAAGCGCCGGGTAGTGAGTCCTGAGTACACGGCTGCAGCCCGGACACGCTGGGAAGGCTAAGCGTACATCTTTAAAAGACTGGAATATTTTTTGTTAAAAACAACAAAAAAAAGTCATCATGATGCCCTATCTAACAAATTAATATCTAACAAATGTTCAAGTTTCAAATAATCCCATAGTTAAATAAATTTTGGCTGATGAGATAAATAAGATCCATATAGTATGAGTACTAAGAATGTCATAGGTATCTTGGAACTGGTCTGTTTTCCCCCATTATGCTGTTTATTTATTTATTTTCCTTAGTGCCAGCTATGGCATCATATACCATAGTCCTTTATCCAATTCAATAGCAAATGGCAATTTGGAGTTCGATTCTTACTAAGATTCAAGTTTGAGTTTTGGCAGAAGTACATTATGGGTAACATGACATTCTTCTAACAACAGGGACTTTTTAGTGAATTTAAAGTTATTAATGGCCATAATTCCCTAACTGACTAGAGTTTGTAAAATGGTGCATCCAGTTTTTAGCCAGTGGGTAATTCTTTAGGTTGGGTCCTCTGGTCTTTGACATGGCTAGTACAGCTTAATTGCAGTGGAATACACTGGATTGGTCCCGATTCATCATGTGCATTTCTTTGTAAGTTCTGGAAATTGTTGAAATCTCTGAGGGGTTCTGGTTCTTATTACCGGGAAATTGTATTTGGATGTTTGAATCTGGGCACTTAATAGTATTGGGTTAGTTGTTATTGCTTCGTGCTTTCTGTAAACATTAAGGCATTTTTGCTTAAAATAGAATTCATCATAAATTTAGGCTAATATTGCCAAATCAAACTGAGGAATGCAAACTTTTTTTTATTTAATTTCTTTGATCTTAAATCTGAATCTCCTGTTCTTCATTCTATGTGAGTTCTAATGACAGAAAATAATAGGACGGCAAATAGTGCTTGTTTGCTTATTTCACAGTATACTCACAAAAGCTCTGAAATAATAAAATACTTATCATCACCAAAATGATTAGTGAACATTTTGTATTTTTTTCTTGCAAGTATTTTCTAATTTAAAACATGTATCACATTATAGTTTTTAGCTAAATTAGCATGTTTTAAAGTCATTATGAATTTTTGCATGGTTCTGCTAACTAACTCATTTGTTTAACTCACTTTCTACTTTTATGGATTTGTCATTTATTTTAATTTTATAGTTATGTGGAATGTTTCCATGCTCTGTAACAAATCTAATGAACAAGTCTAGTTTCTGTCTTTACTTCTTATTTTCTTCCCTTTCCTATATGCAACTACATTTTCCATTTTATGTTTTATTTCCAGCATGAATTTTCTAATTTTGCCATAACAAATTACCATGAATTTAGTGGTTTTGTTAAAAAAAAACACAAATTTATATTCTGTAATCTGTTAGTTAAAAATCTGACATGGATCCACTGGGCTAAAATCATAGAACTTTGTGGCTTTCTGGAAGCTTCAGGGGGAAAATGTATTTGCCTTGATTATGCAGATTTCAGAAGGCACTCATGAGGCCTTTCTCTGTCTTCAAAACAAGGTTCCATCCCTTGGACCTCATGCTTGCTTCTGAAGTCACCTCTCCTATGGACTCTTCTTCTCTGCCTCCCTCTTGACTTTAAGACTACCTGTAGCCACCTAAACAACCTAGATAATCTCCAATTTCAACACCCTTAACTTAATCACCTCTGAAAAGGGCCTTTCACCTTGGAAGGTAGCATTTTTCATATTCCAGGGGTTATCATCAGGTCTCATGTGACAGAAATACATTTGATTCAATTTCTTGTATTTCTTTTAAAAAGCAACTCACATCTATCTCAGAGCTCCCACTAACTGAAACTGCTACGAAACTCAATATAAATAAAAAATTCAATGTCCATAATTTGTTAGCTCATGCTACCACCTTGAATCATAATAAATTCTAGGATTTAATAACTTAAGGTACATGCAGAAACAAGCCTCTGATCATTCTAATCATGCTGTACACGCTCATGGTTGAGGTCTTCAGATCTCTTCCAGGGCTGCTGGCCCCAGTCACTCCACAGCTAGCTTGGCCTCCAGGATATTCAATGAAGCTTTGGAATTAGACCCAGCCACATGGATTTGTGCCTATAAGAAGTTCAATCTGTCCACAATTTTGTGAATGATCTGGAAGTAAGACTAATTTTCACAGCAACCTTCATCCTCTATCTTCTCTGTCTCTGGCAGTAAGTATACTGACTCCAGATAGTCCCAGTTCCATGGGGGGGGGGAGCGTGTGTGTGTGTGTGTGTGTGTGTGTGTGTGTGTGTGTACAAGTCAATTAACATCTTTCCACAGAATACAGAGCCCCAGAATCAACCACCCACAACTTGACTTTTTAAAAGAGTGCATAACTACTATTTCATATATTCAATCAAACACACACAAAATGCACATAAACAAATGTAATGTTTCTTATCTTGAATCTTCAACCCTAAAATCCTGTTCATTATAAAATGCACCATTATTTTATAAACTACCTTTAAAGAACACAATGTAACTAAACTATAGCATAACGCCTTTTTATCACTAGAACTCTTAGTTTACACTTGTTGAAATAATCTTTTTAGATTGACTTCTTTGATATCAAATGCTTACTGTTCCATTCTGTGCCTTTCTACGTAAGAAAAATAGTTTCAGTGATGAATTAAGAGTATTCTGAAAATGTTTTAATTGAACCCAAATATCTGTTGCACATAATTCCTCAATTAGTACTTAAAAAAGCTAACACTGGGTTTGTATATAAGTTGGCAATAACATTAACATCCTAAATGACAGGGTGACAAGTACGTGAGATAATTAGTTTCTAATGAGTGAAGGTTTAGTCACAGGTTTGTATATTTTTGTCCATGATTTGTTGACCTTGCCACTTTAGGGCTTGTGGCAAGGCTGCATAGCATGGCAATAGCATATGGTGAAGCAAAACTGCTTCTCTCTTATATGGTCAGAGAGCAACAGAGAAGAACATGATAGAGCCTGGATTCTCACATTCTTCTTTGAGGATATTCCTCCTATGACCTAATGAACCTCTGCTAGGTCTCCATCACCTCCCAATAGTGCTTCCTTGAAGAGCAAGCCTTTAAGATGTGAGTCTCAGGGAAACATTTAAGATCCAAGCTATGGCACACAGTGACTGCAAGTTTCTATCACACTAAAGACATGCCAACTTCAAAGATATAAAAATGTGAAAATATATGTACATATTAGAATCAATGAGGTACAACATGACACTCTCTTCTACCAGTATACCCAAATCCTGTCTAACTCTATAGTGTCTTTCACCCACCCTCCACTCCTTGTACCCTGTATTCTAGCCACACTAAAGCACTGTATGCTCTGCATACAAGCTGTTTTCTCCCCTCCATGTATTTCCATATGCAGAGCCCACCCTTGTTCTGGAAGTCCTTCGTCTTTCATCCTCTTGGCAGTAACCACAATTTTCACTCATCTCTCAAAGCTCATCGATTTCATCTTACCACTGAGAAAACATCCATTCTTGGTGTGGTTCTTTGAACTTCATGGTACTCTTTTTGATCCATGGTGCTCATGTCACTTCTTGAAACAGAGCAAAAGTTTTGGACTTTTTGTTGTTGTTCTTTACTAGGTCTCCTTAAGAGCAGGAACTGTGAGTTCTCAGTGCCTCATGCAGTAGTGATATGGAAGAGGCTAGCTGGATGTAGATTGTTTCTCAGAAAGCAGTTTTCCAAAAGAAAGAGATAGTTTTCACTCTATAACTGGCTGTTGAGGTCAGTGAGGGCAAATGAAAGTCTGTGTAACAAAGGTTAAAAGAGCCACAAGAAGCTAAAAAAATAGATCTGCAGAGAAATATTTTAACGTATTCAAGATTTTCATGAGCCATTAGCATTGACCTGGATCTAGCTGGAGCAAAATCGTTTTGCATAATCAGTTATCATTCTGGGCATATTTGTACCTAAAATAAGGAAAACAAAGAAGTTATAGTGTGAAATGAAATCTTATGAGTTAAGATCATCTATTAAGTACAGTGTTTATAATTCTGATTTACATGCATAGTTTAATACCAAAGTCATTTATATTACCAGTGAAAATATATTTCTGTATCCAAATGATGCTTTTTCAGATGTAAGGTCTCATATGTCTCACTGTTACTTTGCTGATAAAAAATAGTCGAATCCTATATTTTATATGTATTATGCGTATAGGTATATACTATATATTGTACATATTGCTTATACATGTTATAATAAGCTGTATAAATGTAAATAATCTCCAGTTTGCAATAAGCACTTTGTATGTAGGTATGAAGATCACACAACAGATAGTATTTATTTAAAATATCCATTGACTGTGCTGTATCTTCATTTGAAAAAATCCAATATGTTCATAATATCATTATAAAGTTTGGGCATTGCCTTTAAATAGATATTTCATAGCATAGACCTCATTTACAGTAACTGGCTGTTTGGATTATATAAATTGAGGATGTGTCTGCATATTTTTTTATTCATAAAATAATCACTTGGAATATTCTTAACTGTTCTTTTTAATTGAAGATGTTGCATTTATCCCTCTCTGTGTTCTCAAGTCTGCTGGCTGCATTGCTTAGTGAGACTGTCACTGTTTGAAACTGAGATCCAAAATACCAAACAATTCTGTTTTCCATTAAATGTCACCTTCTCCATTGCATTGAGAAAGAACTGACTACTTACATACTTGGCTTTGTTTCTTTGTTTCTATTGTATCCACTGTCAGCTTGGTCTGTAGCTCACTTAAGGATAAGCATAAGGTCCTGGCTATAGTTTGGCGGGAGAATTCTTGTTCTTCTGTGGCTACCAAGTGCATAGTTAATTTCTGGAATCAGAGAGATTAAAAAATTAGGACACATCTGGGCACCAGTGATTCATCCATGTAATCTTAGCTGCTTGGAAGGCTGAAATTAGAAGGATAACAGTTTCAGTCTCCAAGTAGAAAGGTCCATGAGACTTCATCTTCATAGGGAGATGCTTGATGTAGTAGTGTGCCCTTGTGATCCTAGCAATGGTAGGAAACATAACATTGGCAGATTGAGGCTCAGGCAAGCATTTGAGAGGGAAATGATACCTTTATCTCAAGAAGTAGCCCATGGAAAAATAGGGCTGGTAGTAGACTTCCAACCTAGCAAGGGTGAGGCCCTGCATTCAAACTCTAGTAATAAAAAAAGTCAAAATGCTTATTTTGATGATGAAAGGAGCAATTCTCTAAACTAAGATCCATATGGATAGCAGGAGCAGGTATTACAAAGTGAACCATAAAGTAGGCAGTGGTCCAGGCTTAAATGATACACAAATATTGTGATGTTGTCATGAAGTCACCTAGGACCTTGTGAGGTTCACTTCTCTTTCTGGACAATGACTACTTTGAGAGAGTCTGAAAGAGCTGCCTTTGTCTACACATTCTTAAAAAGCTGACTTTTTTTGATGATGTCCATACCTGTGGCATAATGAGTAAGTGTGAATCTCAGGGAAGTCACTTCTGGGTTGTGGATCTCACCTGTCTAAATATCCATTTCCTCACATAACCTAAACCAGCAATGAAATCTATTGCATAGGGTGCTAGTGAGGGCTTATTCTAATATAGGTAGCATTGCCAAAGAATAGTTATCTATTAGAGCTGACTCCTTCTAAATATGAAGATAAAATTAAAGAAAAAATAATTCTGATGCAGTCCAGGTTGGTTTTCAGGTTATTTTAAAAATGTTATTTCTTTAGATGTGTTGTGAGTCATTGCATTATCCAATTTAATACATACATCCATGTGTATTCATATGGAAATGTATCTTCACTGAACTTGATTTAATGAATAGTTTTAAATATTTCAATATAATGTTTTCAAATATTTTTATTGTCTTTAAGTAGTTGTACAGAGGAGTTGCTATTCACTGGACCAGTTTATGAATAAAGTGCATCTTGATCAATGTCAATCCATTTAACATTCTCACCTACTCCTCCCAACTCACCCCTTCCCTCACTTCCCTTGAAGTTTTGCTATTGAAGTATTCAATTTTTTTGCTATTTAACAAAACGGTTTGTGTGTATAATTCATCTTGATCTGTGTTACCACTTCAACATCTTCACCTTCCCCTCCCCCAGCTTTGAGCCACCCCTTCCTTTCTATCTCTTAATTCTGTACTGTAAACAATGAATTCTTGCCTGAATTCTCTCCCTTTACCCTTGGCTCCTACCCTCGGCTCTTGCAAGTACATTTCCTGATATTAATTTTTATTGGGTTTTGACTTAGTCTTTTAAAAGAATTATACTATTTGCACCATAGTGAATATAGTAAGTGAATATAGTAATTTTCTTTTTTAGATCCTTCTGAATTTTGACATTTTTCTATGGCAGCATATTTCATTTTTGAATCACTCACATATGTGCATACATGCTTATACTTTGTAATTGGTACAAAAAGCAGACATAAACTTTATTTCTATGGCCATTAAATATGTATAAATGTATTTATCAATAAAATTGAAGCCTTCAATAACTTCAAATTGAAAATATTAACTTAATGTCCTTTTGTGGGAAACAGAACTGGTGCCATAGTACAAATTTTTTTAAATGATATCTTTTGAATTTGTCCCATGCCTTAATCTCATGTGCTATGTGATGTTTTGATCCTTTCATTATTTAAATCCCATCTGAATAAATTTAAAAACATAGCTTACTAGCTCACCAACGTCAAAATTTCCTCTTCCTACCTTGAAGTTTAGTTCTAATACAATGGGTACAGACACTGTCTCACAAGAGAAGGTGAGCCAGATCCCCATGTGAGCCAGAAAATGCTTCATTAACTTTTTAATCATTGGATTAGAGGAAAATATAGAATGAAAATAGTTTTTATAAAAAGTTGGAAAATCTCACAGACCTTAGTTAATGAGCCTTTCCTATTTCTTTTTTTTAATTAGATAAATATTTATTGAAGTGCTAGGGAATCATGTAAAACAATAGTTAGGCAGTAAATAAATTCCATGAGATCTATGAAGTGGAAAGCATCACATTCTGTTCTATACCATTTTCCTGAAGGCAAAGATATTTCCTTCCCAGGGCAATAATGGCCCTTCCTGGCACATACATTAATCTGAGAATTCAGAAACTTTGTCTTGGATTCTGAATTCCAGCGGTTGTGGGTGTAAAATGAAGTAATTTATGTGTCATAGCTAATTAAGATGATAGTGTTTCAGGGCACTTAAAATTCAAGTTCAAAGAAATTGTAGTGCTTTGGTCTGATAGGTGATGTGAAGGAGCCCTTGAGAGGCTTTCCTGCCTACAGCAACAGGCATGCAGTAGCTCATTCGCTGTATCCTATAATTAAAGCAAAACTTCACTCAGAGTTCTTTTGAGTGCTAATTTTTTCCACAAAAATGTAGTTATTGTTTGCCTCAATTTTATTAGAAAGTAGAAAGATTTGGTGAGATTAATTTTATAATTTTCTCATTAGGAAATGGCTGCTTGATTTGAGATATTTTTTCTAATAAAGCAAAGTATAAAATTATGGAAAGAAGATTGGTCAGAGAAACAATTTAGGTTTATTGATTAGAGCTGAAGACATTCATTTATATGATCTAACAGAGTTTTTTTTTCCTCTCAAGAATAACTGGTTATTGTTCAATTCTACTCTGAAGTGGTTTATTTGCCAGCAATGTGTATACATGTACACCAAAAACTGGGTGTGAGAAAACTACAGCAATAATACACATAACTGTAAAAGAAAATTAGAAACATAGAAATGTCCACCCACCAAACAATGGTCAAACGAATGTGGTATATTCATATAATGAAAACTATCCAACATTGATATTGAACAAATTAAAACTACATGAAAGAACATGAGTGACATCCATAAACCACTGACTGAAAGAACAAAGCAACAAATAATGTATTTTGTGTGATTTAATTCAAACTAAATTTAAAATAGGCAGACAAATCCAACTTGCCAGAAGTCTGTCTGCCTAGTGGTTACTTTCAGGGAGAGAAAACTGATTGATCAGGTATTGGGGGTTTTAAAGTGGAGGCAAGGATTGATTTCGTGACTAATATCAAGTGGGCATAGCTGAGCTCCTTAAAAGCTTGAAACTTCACTAATTTAAGGATGAAGAATGATATACATATGACCATGAACAGTGTACCTGATATGTCATTAATGTGGTAACAGATGTAACTGTCACTGCTATTGTTATTAACATTAACCTATATATTCTAAGATTTTAAAAACTTGTCTGATTTGATCCGGGATGCAGCTCAGGAGTAGAAGATTGCCTTGTATGCACAAAGCCATATGCTAATCCCCAGAAGTACAAGGAAACAGTCACCACATATTGTGAATCCTATAAACATACTTTCCTTCCAGGCTTCCTATTTGGATATTGAAAATCTTAAAATCAAATCTGGACTATAATTTTACCAAATATTTAGAGATAATATTATCTCTAATAATAGGATAAATTCTATTTTCTTCATTCACTTGTTTCTATGGAAGCTACTTAAAATTCTCTTTCGAGCAAATAATTACAAACAAACAAAGACCATCATGTTGAATTCACTTGTAATAGTATCTCCAAGAGAGTCATAATTACAGTTTGCATTCCATTTTAAAATAAGTGAATATGTGAGTAATTTCCTACTTAGGATGGCTTCATAAAGAAGTAGAACCTGAGTAAGGTTTTAGGGAAAGTCTGAGTCTAATGTGAATACTGAACTGAAATGTGTCAAAAATGAGAATGGAGAAAACATAACTATGGCACCATGGTCAACCCAATACTGTGCAGACTACGGAAGTGCAATGCTCGATGTTCATCAGGTATGATGGAGGATTAAAGTGGTAGTGTGAAAACAGAAGTGGTAAGTCCAACTAGAAGAACTAATAAACTTAGCAACAAATGACAAAGTGCAAAAACGAGATAACAGGAGTCTGTCCATGATTGCTTTTTGGCTTAGACTTAGATTAGGAGTTTGAGAGACAACAAGCTAAAGAAGCAGTATTCCAAAAGCCCATAAATCATATTAGAAGTCTAGGAAGTTAAATTATTTATTAGAAAGCATTTATACTTTTTCAGTTCACAAATTCTGATAAATTAGGCTTTGTATCTCACACATTCCACAATCAGTGGAATGTGGTTTTATTATTTTGTGTTGAGCATAAGAAAAGATCAAATAGGGGCTGGGAAGGTGGCTCAGTGGTAGAGCGCTTGCCTTGTATGCATGAGGCCCTGAGTTGGATTCCTCAGCATCATATAAGCAAAAAGGAAAAAGCCAAAAGTGGCACTGTGGCTCAAGTGGTAGAGTGCTAGCCTTGAGCTGAAGAGCTGAGGGACAGCGCCCAGGTCCAGAGTTTAGGCCCCACGACCAGACCCCCCCCAAAAAAAAGATCAAATAGAACTAGACCAATGCACAGAGCAGAAGAAGAAAAAAAATTATAGGGTTTCAATTAAGCATGTTAACTTATGAGTACAATATATCTTGATCAGTGAACCCCCATTGTAAAACTACTTAGATATAAAAAATTAAAAGCATGGTTTTAGTGTTTTTGTAAAATATAAAAGTATGGTTTGTATTAGAAAAGTTAATATATAAACATAGTTAAAGTTATGCACATTCAGTGTTTTTTAAAATGATAAACACATACTGTTTACTAAGATAAAGTACATGCCTGGCACAATTATGGATATATATATAATATATATATATAGCCTGTCTCAATTATGTTTTTAAATAAATGTTTCTGTAATGAATTTTATTTCCAGTAAATGATTTGAAGTTACTGATAAATTGGCTTCCATTCTCTCTTATGCTATAGGAAAATATAAATTGTTATTTCTGTTAGGTTTTTTAAGACAGAATTAAAATCATGTTACTATTTACAAAGGAGCATTGCTAAAATAATGAACATTTCTTCTACAGTGATTATTCTGAAAGCTGCCCGCATTTCATTCACACCTCAGCTACAATTTGGAAAGGGAAAAGAACAAAATTGATAGCTTCTACTAGAGGGGAATATATCTTGATATGAAGTGTTATTACTGTTGACAATCCAATAATAGAGACACAATAGAAGAATTTTATGCAATTTCTTTTTTTATTTTTATTTGTTTTAATTTTGTTTTATTTGTGAACATACTGTACAGAGGAGTTACAATTACATGGGCAGGATAATGCGTACATT
>NW_012267325.1:1910048-1933723 GCF_000151885.1 Dipodomys ordii
GGTATGGCCCCGGCTGCGGTCTCCGCTGTGACCCTGCTGCCACCGCAGCGGCGGCTGCTGGCAAGCGCTCTGATGTGTATTCTTGCCTTGGCTTTCCCTCTCTTGTCTAACTCTCTGTCCTGTGATGCCACACTTGGTGTGATTCTCTGGCTTAGGACTGTTCACTGGAACTCTAAAACTGCTTTCTATGTGAGAGCTTGTTCAGATTCCAGCTTCTCCCCTGCCATCTTCCCGGAACTCCCTATGCGATTTCTTGAAATTGGCAGAAGCAATTTTCATCACAGTGTATTTCATTCTTGAACAAAATGAAAGGTATATTTCTTACATTTTTTGTAAGCCATCATGTAACAGGCAGTAGAGACTTTTCTGAAAGCCACTTGACATTATTCAACTTCATCAACTCAAAAAATCTGAGACATTTGAGTATTGGGATATCTAGCAATTTAATAATTGTAAGAACTTTATTTTGCAGGGTATGGGCCTGGCAATAACATTCTATAGCTACTTAAATGCTTTTATTTCTAAACTGCCTGTGGGAAGTACCTGGTAGTTATGGGTTTGCTTAACAGTTAAGGCAACACCTTTTTACAACTACTTAAAGATAATAATAAAAATATATGAAGAATTAAAAAAAACCTTGATTAGCTAAATACACACACACATATTCATGTGCAAGCACTTTGATTTTCAGTTTAACCACATTTTTTATTTTCATCATTTTGTTATTTCTGTTATATTTATTTCTTCAAGAAAAACAAGTCCCTTCCCTTAGCATCTACACATGGTCTCAACAACCTTTTCCTTTTCTCTTTTCTCTCCTGTTCTTTCTTCACTCATTCACTTTCATCTTCGGTTCAAATGTGCTTGTCAGTTGGTCTTTCACTCAGTGTTGCTGAGAATCCCAGGCCCACAAGTGCAATAGAGGTGATTTTTGACAATGCTCCCACCCACCAAGTCTTAAACACAGGAGGCTGTACTTTTCTTCATAAGTGCTTGTATTTTAAGAGGGTTGGGTGTAGACTATGTCTAAGGGTAAGTAGTAACCCAGTTAAACTGAGAATTATTGTCACTTAGGCAAAGCCAGGTTTGAGATCTCTGATATCAGCCATGGTCTTTATGTAATTGCCATGCTATGTTTTGAAGCCTTAAAACAACAACAATAAAAACACTAAACTGGGTGTCAGTAGCTCATGCGTCTATCTTTACTCAGGAGGATCTGAAGATTATAATCCAGAGCCAGCTCATGCAGACAAGTACTCCAATCTCTTACCTTCCATTAACCAGCAAAAAGCTAAAACTGGAGGCATGACTCAAGTAGTAGACCACCAGCCATTAGTGGAAAAATCAGAGCATGTGACAAGGCCTTGAGGCAAGCCCCCTTTCCAGCACAAAAACAAGACAACAAAAACAATATTAATGATGTTAGATGAAGTACTGTTAAACAATACATATTAAAGTTAGTTAGCCAGAGCTACCATTGCAAAGTACCACCAACTGGGTGCTTAAACCACAAAAAAAGAATACAAAAACCATTTTGTTACCATTCTGGAGGTCTAAGATCAAGGTATCATTAAGGCTGATTTTCTTTTGAGGCTTCTCTTCACAGCTGCAGAAGGCTGACTTCTCCCTGTGTTATTCTCTTCTCTTTGTACTTGTCAGAGTCTTTATCTCTCTTATAAAGCCACCAATCATACTGGATTAATGCCCACCCCAATAACCTCATCTTAACTTAATTCTGTCTTAAAAAAATGCTTTCTCCCAAAACAACCACATTCTTAGGCACTGAGTGTCAAAAATTCAACATGAATTTTTCACAGGTAGAACTGAGGACAGGATTCAGGCCACAACAAATGAGAATGTCTCATTCTCAAATTCATCCTTTCCTTCTTTCCCACTTCATATCATTGTCAGGTCAGTGGTGACCAAGAGGGAAACTGGGTCTGTAGCTGAGGAGATCTGTGTCATTTATCTTTGCAGTTCAGGCACCTGCACACTTGACTGGGAAATGGTTCTGCTCCTTCCAGTCATGTTTGGTGTAACCTCACAGAAGGGAGAATCATTCAGAATCATGGAGTGAAATAAGGCTTACATTTGTTTTAGCTCATGATATTCTTCTTTTTTCTACCATTCTTTTTTACTTGATTTTGTGGGCATCTGTGTTATAGGATCTATCCTCTAGAACAACCTTTCTACTGAAATCTGTTATAAAACATTTTTGTTGTAAACTGTTGCCTGAACTATCCAAACAGCTCCTCCTAGAATAAAGTATATGATATACTACTTGTTAAGAACTACATTTTGTAAAATGGGCGGGGCGGGGGGGGGGAAATCACAGGAATGGAGAGACAAAAGGTGAACAGATGCAGCAGTAGTACTCACTGGACTATGTTGAAAATGAACTATACAACTTGTAGGTGGGAATGGGAGAGCAAAACTGGGAGCGAGTGAGGGAAGGTGTGGAAGAGAGTGAGGGAAGGGCTGACATTGTCCAAAAACCAATGCTATCTTAACAATAAATAAATGAAATATAAATTTTATCTAAAATTTGAAAAAAATGCTATCTTTACCTGACTTACATAACTGTAACCCCTTTGTAAAAATTTAAAAAATTAAATTTTATTTTGCATTCATATAAAACTATTTCTCTTTATGTTTGGTAATACATTAAAGTACTTAGCTAACTATATTTTTAATATTATAAATAAAACTTTATTTAACTAACTGGATTTCTCCCCTTAAGTGTATGCCTAACCACATGCAAGAATGTTCATTTAGCTGGGTGTGCTAGAGCAAAGCGATCATCTTCTATTTGGGAGGTGGAGCTTGGGATGAAAAGTCAAGGCTAGCTCAGATATTAAATTTCTCAAGAGCCCATCTCACTCAATGGCTGGTTGCTATGGCAACCAACATGTTACCTGTTTTCCTTGTTTCAGGAAAAAGCACAATGGCTAGGCAAAGTGGCATATGTCTGTCATCCTCAGTGACATGGGTAGGCACAAATTGGAGGATATCAGCCCAGGCCAGGCTGGACAAAAAGCAAAAAACCTACCAGAAAAATAAAAGAGAAAAAGAGAGCTGGGATTGTAGCTCAAGTGATTGAGTACCTGCCTTGCAATTACAAGGTCCTGAGTTCAATCCTCAGTATTGTCAAAAAACAAAAAAGAATGTTAACTTTTATACCTAACACCACCATTGACTATTAAATACCAATGAGATATTTCATTGCTGATCAGCCAATGTGGTCTCTCCATTGAGATACATGCAAATGTAGCGTGTTCTCCATTAAATGGAATATATGCTCTCACCTGCCTGAAAAACTCTGACTGGTGTTTAACTTTGTAGAGTAGGAATTCAGGAAGTTTTAATTTTCCTCTTTTATGTTTTTATGTATTTTTTCAATAGAAGGAAAGCTCCAGAAATTATGTTTAAAGAGAGAATTAAAAATACACAAATGATTTGCTTAGCACATAAATGGCCAAATCAAATGAACTGTAGTGTATTATTCCATGGTCTACTTATTTTTTTAAGTGGCAAAACTTGATATAAGCTTAAAAATGGTTGAATTAAAGTCTATTGAGATAAAGAGTGAAGGATATTTAAACCTGAACACATAAGCACAAGGCAATCATGGGAAAAGAAAACATACTCACAACAAAGTCCCACAGATTTTCATGGTTTATACAAAGGCAACTGTGCTCTGGTTCAAAGAGAATTGTTTCAAGGCATGCTTTATGATTTCTTGTCACCACATTATACTTACCAGATTTATACACACAAGTCCCAGTCTCCCCATTTATAGCACTTGGATGAGATCTACCACTTCCTCCACATTTGTTAATGCCAAATCAGCTCTTACAGAACACAAATGGAAGACAGGAACAGAAGGTTTTAGAAACTGTCTCATAGACTAAGAAAACTATATAGTCCTGACATAATTTGAGAAACTGCTCCCCCAGTTGTAAAAGAATCCTGAAACATGGTAAAAAGATTGATTCTTCTATTCAATAAATAATTTTGAGGCAGAAAAGACAGATGTAGTTTTATGTCCTGAGATCATGACTGAGAATGAGTCAGATTTCCTGACTTTGTGGGGCTTAGAATTAATTTAGCAGATTATGTAGACAATAAAAAAGGAAATAAACATTATGAGAAACAATTGAACAATCCACAGAAATAACATAATCATGTGACTCTTTTACAATTAGTTTTTTAAAGCAATTTTGTCTGGTATTATGCAGTAAAGATTGTATTGAATATAAACTTTATTCATTCATTTAGGCATTATATTATTTGGAGAAGTTATTTTTCATTTCTTTTATTATTATTATTATATTTTTATTATCTTTAATTGAACAAAGGAGTTAACATTCAAGAACTCAGTTGCAAGTAAAATGCATCCATATATATTTTTTTACTACAGAGATGGGACACTCAATCAGAACTCAAATAATAAACATGAACATCCATTCAGAAATTCTAATACAACGAAACTAGCTAGCTGCAGCAAGTACTCATTACTAATTGACTAGAAGGAAGTATTTTGTATTCTTCAGGACATGTTTCTTTAGTTTTATCTCACGGTTAGTCACCAGCAGACATATAACCATTTTACTGTTAGTTTCTACAGTATCTTTGACCTTGTTGCAAATATCAGAAAATTGCTCAACCTTTACTCAGCCCCTATAGGGCCATTATAAACCCATTTTGTGAGAGTTACAAGTAGAAGGATGGAAGGAAAAAAAGAAAAACAAATTTTGTCACTTGTGAAATATACTCAGACCCAACCTTCACTAACCCCATTGTGTAAAACATTCAGAATATTATTAAGAGAGAGCTTACAAGTGTAAGTATACTTATTCTCAATGAAATCAACACCATCCAACTGATTTGTAACTACTCCCTTAATGCTGCTATAAACTTTATTGCAGCGAAAACACTGGTTCTACAGATTGCTTTCCTCTTCCTCAGGATGTGTTTGACCTTCGTGGCACTACCACTATAAATCTCATGGCCCAACAACCCCTTGTCTGCAAGTGATTTCAAGCACTGTCATAAAAATGAAACAGACAGACTTAATTTGAGTTCCAGACTTGAGGAAACTCAACTAAAATATTAGCATAATTTCACTGAGGACGGAGGAAATTGTTAAAATATGTGTATTAGAGAAGGTTTGCAATTTGATCCATCTTTTTTTTTTTTTTTCCTGGCTCTTGGGTGCCACCCAGTGATTAGTTTAATGGCAGGTTTCCGAAGGAGTCTATGGTGCACAGATAATAGCAGGAGAGTGCAAACAAGAGTGTTAAGGGCAGTGAAGGAATACAGTCCTAAAATTAAATAGCAAATAATAAAAAAAGAGCACCTCTCTATTATCTCATTTAGAAAAAGCAGAACACTGTGAGATGTTCCTTCCAGGCATCCATACATAGCAGATGATTCTGTTAATGAATTAGCAAGTGAACTAACTTGGCAGAAATACTCACCATCACTATGTTGGAAATGAACTATACAACTTGGGGAGAGAGGAATTGAGGGTGAAAAAAGCAGGGAGAAAATGAGGGAGGGTGTAAACACTGTTCCAGGAGAAATGTACTCATTACCTCACTTATGCAACTGTAACTCCTCTGTACACTGCTTTACAATAAAAAAATTAAATTAAAAAGAAAAACAGCCACAGCAGAAAAGAGGAACAATGAAAGAAGTCCTTACACAGCTCAGGACCATTGTTCCATTCTGCCCAGTGTTCAAATATAAGCCCTTCACAAAAATCAAAAGATCACAAAGATTGACCATTCTTTTATTAACGAGGTTCTCTTCATCTCTTCTCTGTCTCTCTCTCTCTGTCTCTGTCCCTCTCTCTCTCTCTGTCTCTCTCTCACTCTCACCCCTCCCCCGCAGCCCTCAATCTCTTTGAATAATTGTTGGGACACATTTAACAATATTTTACTGAGGACTTATGTCATTTGGGGGTTAGAGAGGCAATGCATACCCAAATCAATGGGCCTTTTGTTTTTCTCCAGAAAAATGTAATTATTTGTAACCATGTATATGCATGCTAAGATATGCATGTACAGATACAAGTAACACTGAATCTTAAGTCTTTTTATCCTCTATCTTGTCTCCCTAGGACTAATCTTTTAAAGAGACCAATTCTAAATGTGATAACAAAATAAGAATGAAGATTAAAATATTTTGGATGATTTACCCTTTGGCCAATTGTAGTCATTTTATTGACTGTCTACATACCCTATGTCATTTAAAACTTAGAGTTTCTAAATGTATATCATTATTATCTCTGATGGATCTGCAAGATCAGTACTTCTCCAAGTTGGAAGGTTTGTAAGTAGCTGAGGAGTCACCTCTAGGTAATCTAGCTCATCATTGGATCCAAGACTCAAATAGCACGAATATACTTTAAGGACAAACAAACTAAAAGAAAATTTAAAAAAAGACAAACTAAACATCCCAACAAAATGGACTTCAGTCTTTTTTTTTTCAGGTGGTGGGGAGGGTTTAGTTTACTGAGGTTTCAACATTTGAAGTCAGGGCCTGGCCCTTTCTGTTTTATCTTTCAGATAAGGTCTTTCACTTTTCCCGCAGGCTGCCATTGGACCTCAATCCTCCTATCTATGCCTTCTGCATAACTGAAATTACAGGGACAGACTCATTCTTGCCTTGTTTATTGAGATGGAGTCTCACTTTTTGTCTCTGGCCTTGAACTACAGATCCTATCAAGCTTCACCTCCCAAGTAGCTGGGATTACAGGCATAAATTACTGCACCCAGATGACTTCAGTCTTAATACAGATTAAACAAGCTAACCTAGTATCAATATGGATTAAATAAAATATTAAATGAGCTAATTCCCATTTTTTAGCATTGTTGATTTTGGAAATGCATTTTGACTTTGTATAAAATTGCAAGTAGGAGTTGGAAATGCAACCAGTTTGTAAATTGGACATTAACTGTATATATAATTTGTTGGGAAAACCTATCAAAATTTTTACTTACCACAAAATCTGGTATTTTAAATCTATAATTTCTGGACTTAATTCCAACCCTGTTTATTTACATAAGCATTCATGAAGGTTAATTCTTTTACCTTATAAATGCTGCCAGCCTAGTCTTGCTTAAATAGAAGCTTTGGGTTTAGCCAATGCTAAATTGAGTACTTTATTGAAGTCCCAGGTTTCTATATTTTAAAGAGAGAAGGAAATAACTTTAGAGAGATTTCCAGCTCAGTCATTAGCATGGTTCTATTTCTCCAGAGAAATACTCAGTGAGCAGTTCATTTCATAAACGTTTTCTCCACTGAAAAAAACTAGCCATCAAATTCATCTTCACGTAAGAAATGCACTAACATATTGAATAAAATGATTTTAGTTTGTTTTAACTGATTGTCATGAGAAAGTTTGATTAGAGCATATTCATTATTTGTTCTAAAAATAATGGATCACAATGTCTATTTGCTGGTTGGCTATTGGCAATAATGGTTCTTAAATAAAAAGGTTCAGTTTTCATTATATTAATGGATCCGTGTTTTTTCTGTTTGTTTTGTTTTGTTTTTTAATAGGAGGGAAGCATAATTTTAGTCTGTCTTTAAAGGTTTCAAACTTTCAAACTTTCAAAGAAAGGGATAGATAAGCTCTTATTTTATATCATTTAAATAAAACTTTATGATGACAAAAGGCCAATGCTGTTTTTCTAATTTTCAATGCTGCAAGAATACAACATAGACTCCAAAGGAAAATGGCATTAACCTCAGAGTTTGACTTGAAATTACAGACAGACAAGTGATTACATGCTCATCTGAACTCTAGAAAGACCCATTGGCTTCCTTTGCAGAAGATCAGTCCTTGAAGATTCAAATGGAAATGTATACAGTATTTAATTAACAACAACCAGCACCAAAGTTGACAGCTTCACAATCTGACAATCCTGACTTCATATTTTAGGTCAACACTTTTTCCTGACTTTGAAGAAGATATTTACCTTCTTTATGCCTACTCAGACATCATCATATCAAAGAAGTCTTTATTCTCCTCCCTCCTCTCTCCTCTTTAGTTTTTCCTGCTTCATTCTTCTTTGGTATTGTTTATACATTTGTTTCCTGGTAGTTTCCACCAGTTCTGTGAGAATTTAATAAGCATTAACTTGAATTAATTAACTTCGTCTTGCTCTGTAAAATCTTCATGTTGTTATTCTGTTTTTGAGATTAAATGAGTGGTCCTTGTCTTCATTTTGTTTTGTTTTGTGTGCTACTATCATGGAATTCTGAAGACAGAATAAATAATGAAGAGCAGGGATTTGTTTCATACTGTTCTGGAGGCTGGAACTCCAAGATCTCCACATCTGATGAGGACATTTCAGCTGCGCCATCTCATGGTAGAAAGTGGAAGGGCAAGAAAGCCATGCCCTTCCTTTTCAAGCTTTTTATCAGGAACCAACACATACTCCTGTGATAATGGCAACCATTCATGAGGCAAAGCCTTCACCACCTAATCACCTCTTTTAAAGGTCCCACCTTTCAACACTGTCACACTGGGGATTAAGTTTCCAGAACATGAACAGTGGTGGACATAACTCAAACCACAGCAGGACTTTGTGCATTTCTCACACTGGTTACAGGCAGCAGCTTTGCACTCGGGCACTGCTCAACTGTATATCCCTAACATATATTACAAACATCAAAACACAGTCAAATTCCTTCATGTTGCGCTAGTGGCTAAGATGGCCTGTTAGACTGAGTAATTTATTCATTCAACATTTATTCGGTGCATATAGAGGCTACTTGAAGGCTTTCTGAAAGCTCCTTTTATCTGCAAGTCCTAAACCTTCCTTCTTTGGGGGCTAGACTGATCCTGAGCTCAGACACTGCTTCAGCTTGAATCCAGACTGAAAGCCTGAAGTGGACTTCTACCTAGTAAGAGCATCCTTAATTTCTACAACTTCTTGTCAGAGGAATTATACTGTTTCCTGTCTTTTCCTGACATAGGACAGACCTCCTTTCTTGAGCATTTTCATCTAGACAATTATTTTCCTAAGGGAAAATTACATCAAAGGACTCCATTTTCATTATGGTAGTAGCAATCTTTGTTCTAGTCTCATAGAACAGATCTTTCATCGAGATCTATTGTTTGTAATTTGAGAGAACTGAGTGGAGAAAGCAGTCACTAAAATATATTCTTGTCACAGACACTTAAACAGCCATAAGTCTGGATTGAGTTAGCCTAGGTACCTACTGATTTGTTTCTCAGCCAAACGGATTCTTTTATTTTTTTTCATTCACATATAGAGAGAAATAGCATCAATCTCTCATAACAGCTGTCCTCACAGAATTCTTAAGTTAGCAGCACTCAGTGGGCCAATTATTTGCTCCAGAAAATGAAGTCTGATGGTGACAACCTGGCAAGCTTCTATTCTCAGTTCCCAGAATCCCACTGACAATCGTCCGTGACTTCACACCTGGATTCTGTATATAGTGACTAAATGACCTCCTGACTTCCTCCTCGTATCTTGTGTCTTGATGAAAAGAAGAAGAACTGAGAACCATTTTAGCTGATTTACCACAATCACAAATAGATTCTGGAAAACTCATATGTTGCTCAGGCCAAGTTTTCTTAACTCACTCTCAAAGGAAAACAACAATGTTTTCCACCTTTGCTGTGAAACTAAGAAATTCCTGATACCAAGATAGCACAATGACCACTTTCAGCCAGAACAGATGATTTGTAAATGGAACATTATGTGGCCAAAGTAATTCATGCTTATTATTTCGGAATAGCCTTCATCTCTCGTGTTTTCTTTACCGAACTAGGTCTCCATAGAAAACAAGGCATAAAATATCAGATTTTTTTCCTTTTTTTTACATGTCAGCACAAATTGACTGTATAAAAAGGTTTTAAGGTAATTTTTAACGTATCTATGCACAATGTTCTCTGGTCAGATTCACCTCCTCTATTATACTCTCTTATGTCATTTCCTTGTTAAGTAATTTTCAGTGGCTTCCATTATGCTATCTTCATATATATTCATATATGAATATATGCATGTGAATATATATATATATATATATATATGAAGTTCATAGTCACCCCCCAGCATCTTCTCCTGAATCTTGAATCATCATGTGGTTTTATTTTTAGAAGAGATGATGGACTAGGGTTTTGTTTAATATTAAAATGTATAATGTAACATTGTATCACAATCTTGGATACTCAGGTGAAAATTAATCCAGCACATTTGTATTTGTTACAGTTCATTAAAGCTGTGAGTATATATATAGTTATAAACATCTAGTCAGAGATAAAACAGAAATTTAGTCCTGAAAAAATATCAACAGAAGATATGTGTGTGTGTATAAAGTATTTACAACACACAACACATACACACACACACACACACACACACACACACAGAGGCATCCTTTAGGATTTCCTGACTTAGAATTACATTCCACTTTTCCTTGTACCTCTGCCACTATGTCAAAATTCCATTCTTCTTATAAATACTACAGTTGAACTGGATTTAAGGCCCAACCTAGTCTAGTATAGCCTAATTTTAACTTTATTACGTTTATTAAGATCCCATGGCTATCTAGTGACACACTCACAGGTTCTTGGTAAATGTCAATTGGGGGAGACACTTCCTATTTTCCTTATCTGCCTTGTATTTGCATCTTAGTCACCATTACCCAGTTTAGATCTTCATCATCCCTCATCTCTCCTGACTATTCCTCTCACCCACTAAATCATCCTCCAATATCTACAGTGACCTTTCTTAAATGCAAATTTCACCACCTCTCTCTCCCTTTCAAAACTCTTCCTGTCCTTTGCCAGTTCACTGATGGCTATCAATCCTTTTGCCAATACACATGATGGATGAGTTTACTGACTAGGGTCAGTAAACTTACTACTAAATTTACTTACTAAATTTAATCTACTTTAACTTGTATAATAAGTAAGTCCTTATTTTATTCTCACTAACACATTACCTTCAACTCACCAATGACTTTACCAAAGAGAGCTCTTTTTTGTCTGAAGATTTTATGTCTCTTTTTTGTCTGAAGAATTTTATGTCTGAAGATTGCAAGTATTCTGAAGATGATCTCATTTGGGCCCTTTGCCTTTAATAACTGACCAACTGTGTTAGATTGTATTATTGCTTTTCTCTTGCAATCCTTATCTTCCTTTTTGGAAGAAGACATGGAATCCGTCTTCAACTTAAAGATGATATGACCTTGCCTTATCCTTGGTATTTGGAGGAGTTTAATTGGTTGTGGTAGGAAAGTATGACAGATCCAAGTGTACTTCAGGTAATAACATAACATGATCATTGAAATCCATTCTATCTCAGAAAATTCAGGATATATGGCTGCCATAAGGGAATATAACAATGGAATAAAGGCTTTGTCTTTTTATTATTCTGTGTTTTCCAAGGTATTTTTTACAATGAGAAGTCACTGTCATTAGGAAAAGACATGTGATTCATGGTTACAATTCTCTGAATACCAGGATATTTTTCAAAGGCAAGTCTAACATCTATTACTCACAGAGGTTGGAGTAAGCTTTTATTTGTAATATGAACACTAAGGTCCTTCATGTCCTATTTCCTTGGACCCGACCCTTAGTAGTTCTTCAAAATTGTTTTTATAATGAATCAATAAATGAATAATTTAATGAAATTTAAAAAATCGGCACAAATTTTATTTTAATTAAGATTATTTCAATTAATAAGTCCCATTTGGAATGATAGTCAGTAAAGCAAAAAGTAAACAGCTTGCCCAAATTCATATGTGAAGCATCAGTATCTAGACTTCAAATCCACTTGCCTGATGAACTCACTTTCCTAACTCAGCTCTTCCACATCTGTCATCTTTGAATTTCCAAAGACATTGGCCCAATTGACAAGTCAATGTGTGATTAATCAGCATCTAATGCCCATAGGATATATTCTGTACTTGTAATCATTGAACAACCAAAGGTAATCTCCTGTGTTCATTACTTTTGTTGTAAACCTTTTAGAAGTTAAATAACTATCTCTCCATTATATCTTTATAATGTATAAACATCACATCTATGCCTTAGGCTCAAAGATTTGGAAATATGGGACACATAAAGGACATTTTCTAGTTCAGTGATTATTTTAACATCTGATTAATAATACCATTTAATGTTACTAAGTTTCTTAGGGAAAACATTCATGTATACCCTTCCAAGTGCTATTAGTACAGCAGTAACAGGAACATGAAGGAAAGAAGAAGAAGAAGAGGAAGAGGAAGAGGAAGAGGAAGAAGAAGAAGAAGAAGAAGAAGAAGAAGAAGAAGAAGAAGAAGAAGAAGAAGAAGAAGAAGAAGAAGAAGAAGAAGAAGAAGAAGAAGAAGAAGAAGAAGAGGAGGAGGAGGAGGAGGAGGAGGAGGAGGAAGAAGAAGAAGAAGAGGAAGGAGAAAAAAGAGGAAGAAGAGAATGAAAAAGAGGAGGGGAAATGGAGGAAGAGAAATAATGCAAAACAAATGTCTAAGAACTTGTCATATTAAAGGAAAAAGGCTGAAGACTGTCAACTAAATTATATTGTACAAGCAATAGGAGAAACAGAATCCAAAACGACATGACCTCTCATTACTACTTAATGCTAAGACAACAAAGTCATTGGAAAAATATACAAAAGTAAATATTTTACCTAATGTTAGAGGGAAGTGAAAAGAACAAGTTTGGTGAGACTGATTTTCTTTTTCTTCTTGATAGGGTAGCAACACACATAAATCAGTATTATTGTTCTGTTGCCTTGATACAGTAGTCAAACTGCTTTGTTCCAGTCGACATAAGCTTCATGTCAGTTTGCCAAGAGCATTAGAGAGCACTGTAGGGAATATTGAAGTAAGCCTGGTTCTTGTGGGTGGATGAAATAAGGAATTTCTGAGACCAAAATCCCTTGGTTCTCCTCCTTACTTCCTGGCTTTCCTGTTCTCAGAATTTCCCTATATCCTCATCCAATTTCTCCCCCACATCCACTTCTTTTCTCCTATTCCACTGTAATCTTTCTACTCAATCCCTTGCTCACATTCCGAAATGTTGCTGAATCAATTAACTGTCTCCCACCTCACCCCATTAACATTTGTCAATAGCTTTCTTCACAAGTCCCTTCTATTCAACCAACAAGTTATAGCCAACAATCTATCATTTCCCCATCCAACCCCAGCTTTGTCTTGCTCCTGCCATTTCCATGAACTACCCCTATGTTTTCCAAGTTTCTCTTTCAGGCCATATCCAGACTTCTGGAAAGTTGATTGCTCAAATTCCCAGACCACAGCTTACAAAAAGCTATACATACGAACCTCCCAATTTCTTGAAGTATCTCCCTCCCAAATTCATCTTGGTTTACATGAGTCACTCATTGTCCTGGTACTGCTTCTACCATGACTTATTTGTTTCCTTTACCTGTTATTCCCCAAAGAAGTGTGAGCCCTAGGGTTTATCTTGGGTCTATTTCTAGGGTCATTTCTTTTTTCTTCTTGTTCCTCTGCCTCCTTATTTTTATGGTAATCTCATCCACTTTCAACTATTAATTTATGTGGCTAAACACCAAATCTTTTGCTTTATTTATAAATGCTTTTCTAACTCTGAACATGTAGTTCCTTTTGCTCCTGGATACAAAACTTGGTTTTGAACTCACATTAATTTGTTTATCAAATTCATTGAACATGTTTACCAAATGTCTACCATGTTGGCTCAGATGAAAGTTAACCAATTATCCAAATATATGTCTCTAATAAGGTAAACATTTATTTTCTCTCTTACTTAACAAGAGAGAAAAGTGTCTTTTTCCCCAAAAATCATTTGGTGATGAGGGGCCCATACAACTTTTGGCTCTGACTTCCCAAAATATGTAGACAGAGCTGGATTAGTTTGCTGGTGGCCTGCAAAAGAGGAGAGAGAAAATGGGAAAGTACATGCCCAAAGTTTTAAGGCTAAGAATGAGTTAAATTACTCCAGCTTACATGTCATTACAGTGATCTAGGAATGACATACCTTACTTGTGAGGAAGGCTGGGATGTGAAGTCTTCAGCTGGCGCCCCCAGCATTCTGCTATACTGTACTTCCATGGAAGAAGGGAAGAACGTGTTGGGGGAGGGGAAAATAGTAGTCCATCCTTCCTACCAGAAGTGGGCATTGTGCTGAGCACTGAAATTCATTAAATGGGAATAACTTTCCTCTTTTCTTTTAATGTTGTTTGTTCAGTGTTCCATATGCCTCTGTAGATGATAACTCTCACCACTCCAGTTCTACTGGGTTCAAAACTTCAGACATCGCAATGCCTAATCATCCTTTCTTAACTCCTTGGAATTTCTCCAAGTATTATGTGGTCTTCTATTGTGTTTCTGGTTATCCCCATCTTTTTGTATCTCTGGGCCCTTTTGAAGGGCTGGTGTTCATTAGTATGCATTAGTATGCAGTTCTCCTGTATCTAGTCTTGCTCAGTTCTTCAACCATCCCTCAGTCATCTTCCTGAAACAAGTTCAGCTTCTATGTATAAAGGAAGAAAATGTGGGCTGCTCAGGACGCTGTTTTGTGTCCTTCATGTCTTTGGTTAGGATGGGTAGCACTGACTGAAGTTATCTTCCAACTCAGTTCCCACCACTATCCCTGAGATTGTCTGCAGTGAGTCATTGTATATACTCTGAATTTTCCTTCACTGCACATTTATTCATGCCTTTCTTCGCAAGGTCCATCTAGATCTACAAATGCAAATACTATTAATATTTTAAGGTCTAGTTTAAATTCTACCTTTTCTGAAAAATTTTGCTTCTTTTAGGACAAAGTTGTCTGTTCCTCCTCTAGCTTTACAAAACGCCCTATTTGTATCTCTCTAGTGACCTATATAGCATATAGATACAGCTCTCATCTCTCATAGTAACTCCTTAACTAAGTTTCTGTGTATAAGTATCATTTATGTTAAATGATACTTATCAGATACCACAATTTAAAATTGAAAGAGTAAATATATGAAGAATAGGTTAAAAGAAATGAACAGTATGGTAACAATTGAACAGAGATTCTAGTAGGAAAATACATCTTTTTTTTACTGAAGGATCAACAAACCATTGGTTATCAATAGAGCAAATTTTCATTCAGAAAACATTAATAAGGCTTGGCCCATTCATTCAGGGAGACATATTTGGAGTAAGAGTAGTGAATATCTTGGTCTTCTAAGTTTAGTACTAGTAATATAAGTTAAAAGAATTATGAGAAATGCAAGTAATTTCTTCAACAAGATATATTTGTCTAAAATGTTTGAGAAATTATGAAACATTATCAGGATTTCGTACTATGTTTGTCCAGTGAAGCCTACAAATGTTGAAATCATTTGCATTCAACTAATATAGTATTTTCATCCATAGTTAAAACTCAGAAAGCTTACTAGAAAGAATCTTTTCATAGGATTTTCCAACTGAATTTTATAGCCTGGCCAGATTACAATTCTTAAGATAATTTCCCCCTAATGTCCAACATTTTTCCAAGCTAGGACTCCAACTCTTTTGACATTTATGTATCTGGAACATTGGTAAAATAAAATGAGCATTTCACTTCTAACAAGTCCTACATTTGCCTTTGGAATTAGAACAACATTTTAAAGTGGCAGGATCTCATAAATGTTTCATGGGAAATAAGAAAAACATGCTATAAAAACCACCAAAGCGTGAGATAAGAAAGAAGAGGAAGGAGTGGGTGATCAATGAGGCCCTTTGAGATGGTGATGGGGTAAGTTCAAAGTCTTGGGCCAGATTTTCACAACTCATAGCCACTTTCTGGCCATAGGTGAGACAATTTCAGAAATCGATTCAACCCTCTCAGGAATCACACCACCATTTTCTATGAGGTAAATTTGGCCATTTCTATATAATACACAGTTTCTTCTGACACTATACAGACTTAGCTAAAAGTGCCTTCTAATTATATGTGATATGCAAATGAGCTCACCCTTTGTGAGGCTCAGTATCATTGTCTATTAAAATATCCTTAAATAGGGACTTCAGCTGTATTAGTGATGGTGGGTGTGTGACTTTTATCTTTCCTAAGTGTTTGAAATATGTTTATTACATACTTAATATGTGACTAAACTATACACAAATGTTGTTTGGTTTGGTTTTGTGTTACTGGAGACTGAACTCAGGGCTTCATGCTGTACCTGAGATATGTACCCGGTACTTTTGCTTTTTGTATGTTTCTTAGATGAAGGCTTGCTCTTTACCTCAAGTGTTGAGTCATAATCCTTCTACCTCCAATTCTTGAGTAGCATGGATTACAGGTGTGTACTACCCCACTCCATCTCATGTACAAGGTCTGTAAAATGCAAGGAAATATTGACTGCAAACCATCCAGTTCATTGCATGACTTAAGAATTGATCATTATTTTCCTAGCTCCAGTGGGTCACTCCTGTAATCCTAGTTAATCAGGAGGCTGAGTGCTGAGGATCGCTGTTGAAAGCCAGTCTGGGCAGAAAAGTCTCCATGAGACTCTTATCTCCAATTAACCACTCAAAAAACATGTGTAGCTGTGGCTTTAAATGGTAGAATGCTAGCCTTGAGCAGAAGAGCTCAGGGAGAGTGCCCAAGCCCTGAGTTCAGCCCCACAACCGACAACAAAAAGAATTCATAATTATTATTGCTAAAAATGATGATTCTATAGGTAAATTACTAGATTTCATGATCAGTACTCAGATATAGAGGAAAGGATATATTAGGGGCTAGACGAAGGGGGTGAGGATAAATGATTTACAGAAACAGTAAGACCTGACTTCAGTCATTTGTGATCTAATTACTCTACTATGGGTAGAACTTACAAATATAAAACTACTGAGCAACAAAGCAATGCAATACACACTGAATAGGGCTATGCAAGCCTTTAAGAAAGCAGCAACTCATATTTCAGCCTACAATGACAGAGTACCACCAGTTTGTTATTTAAGACAACGTCTTTCAGGGCCCATTTCCAGAAACCTGGGGACTTGTTTGTGACATCTTTCCCCTCCTGCCTACAAATGCCACCTTGTGCCATTACCTTGACATAAATGGTAAGTTAAAACAAAATGTACAGAAACCACTGATTTGATGAGTTAACAAAACACACATGAGCACCAGGAAATTAACAAGATGATTGGTCCAGGTTGACATGAGGCACAATAGTGTTCTGCTCCATGTGGTTTTCTGGCATGCTTATTAGACTCCTGGGCATGGATATGTCTTTACCTGGAGATTTAGATAGTCGAATTGATACTCCCAAGCCAGAGCACACTATTTGCAATAAAGCAGTCTTTGTGCGTACAAAGTAAAACTGGAGGCTGTGTGCACTTGTAAACGACCACTGGCTTGCACATTATTTGTATTTTGTTCTCTGATGGAAATAAGGCATTTAAATCTAATATATTTCAGCCTTTTTTTTAATGGCAGGATTCTGTCAGCCTAATCTCATTACACATGTAGCCATTACAGTCAAAATGAGTTTCCTCTGCATAAGTTTGGGTGAGTTTCAAAACCAATTCTCAGAGGAAAAGAGTCATTATGCTAAAGTAGTATGTTACTAAATAGAGCTTCCTATTATACTGGGGTATTCATATTTATGTTTGCTTAAGCCATGGGGTGATGAAATGTATAATCCAAGTTTTGTTCAATTCAGAACTGAACTGAATAAAAGAAGGGAACAGAACATTTGCAATGCATAATGTTAATATCCTCTTGAGTTCTATTTAATAAGAAAAAGAAATAGCCTTGGGAAAAAATCTATATTCACAATTCTTTTCTCTTGCTTCTATCTTTAAACTACCAGTCTCCCCAATGGATGTGCTATCTGGCACTCACATTTTGGCTGTGTATCTTTAGAATGGACTTGTGGAATGAGATGAGGGGGTCAAGTGATAAATGTTCATGAATTTGTCTTAGATGTTCTGAATTGTCACCCATAAGCAGTTCTAGCAGTTTGTCTTCCTTCCTATATTGCATGGCAATACTTGTTTCCCTATACCCTTGCCAACAGAGTATGTTGACAAGGCTTTTAAATGTTTGTCATTCTATTAGATGATAAATATTACTCAGTATGATTTTAATTCCCTTTCTCTCAGCATGGCAAAGTTTGGCAATCTTTTCATTTGACTAAGTCATATTTGTGAACTTGTTAACTTGTTTATACCTGTAGATATTTGTTCCACAAAGTTGTTTATTTTTTCTACTTAGAAGTTGCTCGAGTATCAAAACTTGTCCTTGAATATAAAATGTAAAGGCTTTCCAGTGTTTTCTTTCTTTTGTGTGTCATTTATGGATTTTTAAGATGTAAAATTTTTAATTTTTATATATTTGAATTGATCAATTGTTTATATTATTGCTTTCCCATTCATGAAGTGGGAAATAAGGGAATACTTGTACATTTTTTTCTAGTACTTGTATGCTTTTTCTCCTTTCACTTTTCAAAATATTTAAATCTGTTGTCTGACATGAGATTTCTACTATCTTTATATGTTCTTCATGATATCTAAGTTCATTTTGAGATATACCATTAAATATTTCTGTCTACTTAGAGTAAAAAGTAACCATTTTAACTAACACCAAAGCTAGTTAATTTTAAAAATCTTAAATTTAGGGAGGAATTTTTAGGAAAAAAATAGCTTTGTGTCTTTCCTATGGCCATTTAACTCATTTTTTTCAGGAATGTATATTAATTTCTGCATATAGTAAAAACAGTTCTATGTCAAAACATGTGGGCTCCACAGAAGGTGGTGCATTTATGTGTCTGGAGGTTAGAGAAGAGAGGATTCAGAACCTTTGGGATGAATTCAGCACATCTTTTGTCTCATAGTTAGAAATGTGTTTGTTTCTACTTCCTGAGTTAAAATAAAAAGGGAGAGTTGCATACATTAAGTATTCAAATAAGGATAGCTTGAAGTATTTCTACCCATGATTATCAATCTGGGCAGCTCAGAAGGAAACCAGAATTTGTCCAGGAAAATAGACACAGCTCTAGATATTCCAGATCAAAAGAACTAACACAGAATTGGAGGCATCTATAACTTAAAGGCTTGAACATCTGCAAGAATCTCAGCCTGGAAGGGGGATTCATAAAAGCTTACAGGAAGAGATCCAAAAGTTCTTGCTGTTATTCAGCCAATTTCACTTTGAATCTCAAGGATGCCCACTACTGCCTGCAAAGGAATTAAGTCTAATCACTTTCTATTTGTTCCATTGTCAAAATTGGCATAAGTGTTTCTCTGTGGCACAATCTAAATCATAAGTATTTAGGAAATTGGGCCCTAGAAAATTTACAAATCTCTCTCTCTCTCTCTCTCTCTCTCTCCCCTCCCCCCACCCAGCAGTAAAGGCAGATACTAACTAGGCCTTGTATGGTTTTCTGGAAAAACATTTTTCCCCTCTCTCATTTGAATTTATTTCATTTTTCTTCACTTTTTGGATATAAAATAATATAAATCCATTTAATAATAATAAATAAATAACAACCTCTATCAAGCACTTTTGACATACCAGGCACTATATTAAAGTTTTTATACACAGGAGAAGAGGAAGGATTAGGAGGAAGGTTCTCTTTACCTGAGTTTCAGCAATTATAAGATTGTATAGTAAAGAAAATATGTTAATAAGCCAATATTTATTAATGAGCTGATACATACTTAGACTACACTAAAATTGCCTTTCTTAATTTTTCCTGACATCTTTTCTTGACCATGATTTTAATATTTTTTTCTTGGTCATTCTCTTGAAGATTGTTCAATGTCATGAATATCAAGCAATAAAACAGCCAATATACTTTTGAAAAGCAACAATATTGGATTGTCCTCTAGAAAGAACCAGACTCAGAGAAATAAACTGAGAAAAAAAGTGGAAAAAGAAAAGTATATGATCAGACCAGAAGGTTTTCTGTACTAGAAAAAACTAATAGAAGCCGGGCGCCGATGGCTCACAATTGTAATCCTAGTTACTCAGAAGGCTGAGATCTGAGGATCTCGGTTCAAAACCAGCCTGGGCACAAAAGTCCGTGAGACTCTTATCTCCAGTAAGCCACTAGAAAACCAGAAGTGGCGCTGTGGCTCAAGTGGTAGAGTGCTCACCTTGAGCTGAAGAATGCAGGGACAGTGCCCAAACCCATAGTTCAACCCCAGGACCGACAAAAAAAAGAAAAAAGAAAAAACTAATAGAAACCAGCAGATGGTAGCCAAAGGACTTAAAAGACAATTTATATAGGGTGTAATTTGCATTTGGCCAAGGATGAGATAATTTTAACATTAACAAAAAACTTCTATCAATGAGAAATATTTACATTTGTTTGCAATAATAAAAGGAAAAACAATCTTTCATTGGAAATCTTTGGGGGAAACTAGGGAGAAAATTCCATATTGCTCTGTAAACCGACAAAAGGAAAAAAATGAACACTTCATGTGCCTTTTTTGTTGTGTGACTGGTTCCTCTGAAAAACCAAATAGCTCATAAGGACAAATTTCTTTTATAGAAAATTTAAACCAATAAGTGAGAAAAAGATAAAATTAGAATAGTATCACTTGCTAAAAATAGTAATTAATGGATCTTAGCCATTAATATCAATAGCTACAATGTCATTAATAAGACACAACTCAAAATTATGCCCCTAGCATCAGTCATCATGGTTTCTGCTCCCTCTCTCCATAAATCAAAGCTTATCAAGCTCTAACTACATTTTTAGAGAGGACAGAGGCACATGTTAAATGACACTGTAATAATATAATCACTGAAATTCACCAGTGGGAAATTCCAGAAGTCAAGTGGCTATTTAAATCAACAAAAACTACAAGAAATGACAAATGGGGCTGGGAGAATCTGTAATTCCCAAGACTATTGGATATTTAGAAAAATTTATTACACCTAGCCAACAAACATATTCAATATTTAATTAGGCAACAAACATATTCAATATTTAATATCTTGGCCAACTAAACAATGATTAGGAGACATAAAATATGAGAGACATGACTAAATCACACAGTCTGTTGATTATTTCCTACTGAGAATAAAGTCTCAAAATATCCTTTAGAATGTAAAGGAAACATAGTGAAGCATTGCTGCTTCATTATATTACCAATATAATGAAGTCAATAGTTTATAATATTTATTAGGGCTATGAGATACCCTTAAACTAAAAATATTTCTTATTTCTCTTACATGTGTTGTTTGAACTCAGTAGTACTAGAGTTATAGTTCACGACTTATTTCTCCCTTTAGACTTTGGAGACTTTGATATCTCTTTGATCTCAGATTGTGTCCTATCTGCCTATGATAGAGCAAGAGGAAAACCTTGCCAAAGTAGGGTTGAGTCAATAACATTTTTATTATATGTAGTATATTAATTATTTATATAAATATCTCTATCTATCTATTAATTGCTTTTCTCCTTCAACATTGACTTTGCTCTAAATAATAGTGTGATTTCACTAAGAACACAGTTAAGGAAGGTAGATTATACTGTCTGTGTAGATGCTGTTAAACCTGGAAATGGACCAGGTTATCTTGATACAAGTTATCCTCATCTTTATGCAGAGCTTGATGGAGGAGTCATTTTGTTGAAAGAAGATATAGAAACTTTATCTATAGAATCCATTACATTGTAACCAGATAACATCAATGGTCATAGAAGGGGAGACCCTAAAGGAATTATGGGGGATGGGAGCTCTAGGGGTCGAAAGGGTCCTTTAATGTTCCTGTTATTGTTACTGGCCCCAGAAAATGGAAGCAAAGTATTTCTCAGCCCCTGTATCAATACTAGGAGGGAAATGATGCCACATTCTGAGGGGTATTTGAAATGCTTTAATAAAGAGACTATTTATAAGGTGTGGGAAGCCAACAGCCACAGTGAAGCAATGCCTCACAGGTAACCAGCCAACAACAGCAAGATTTCACTGGCAGAAGAGAAGACATTTCACCAAAACCTACAGCGCGTTAGAGCTGAATCTATAGAAGGAAATGTCCAGATAGGAGACATGATTTTTAGTGGACAAATTTGGTCACTTCAAGCCTATGTCCTAAGTACAAGAAGAACTGACCTTTTTTATATTCCCTCCCTTGAACTCCTGCTAGCACCTCCCACTGGGTGAACTAGACCTGAAGTCAGATGACGTTAGAAGGTACCCTCAGGACCACGAGGTGGTCCGTAATGATCCATCTTTCAAGGTAGATGTAAGTCAGAAGGAAGAAAAAGGTAGCAGTCACGTCCCCTGGACACACGGAGACTGTTAATCGATGGTCAGAAAACTCTCTGACTTTTACATATCTGTAATTAGGCAAGTTTCTCATGATTTTATGGTTCTAGATCAAAATTGTTACTCTCACAGCTCCCCACCTATTCCACACACACCCAAATATGCTGTAGAAAAGTAAAAAATCAGCAACTCACCTCTCATCTCTTTATCCATCCATTCCCTTATTCAAGCCTGAGCCCTTGCCATTTTCTTTCTCTTTGTAAACATTACCAGTTGACTTTGGGTGTCTTTCCAGATGAGCTAAGAATCTTTCTTAACCTTTGACGTTAGTAATTAACAAAGAAGGGTTGGCATACAAAATGAAAACCGGGTACCTTTTATCATTGGCTTATGGGTTAGCTTGAATTAAAAGTTGTTATGCTCTGTTTCACCAATCTATTCTATTTACCCTGGAACTCATTTACTATACTCATTGATTTTGTTGTTGTTGTTTAAACAAACTAGAATAATATCATCATAATTCCTCCTCAGAAGACTTGCTTTACATTTTGTGAGCAATGAAGTCTCATCATCACTTGACTTGCTCTAAGTTTCTTTCCGGTTGTCTGGGGTAGGTCCAGCAACGTATCCTGTCTCAGCGCTGCACACCTCCAACTACATTTTGACTGCAAGTCTGGAACTTCCATGCTCTTCCTGAGCTGATACTGCTTCCTTCTTCCATTTGTATGTGGTATTTTCTTAAAAATACCTCCCGTTTAGAGGCCATATATTAACAAACTTCTTTTTTCATCAAAGGCAACTTATTGGGATGCAGTTAGAGGATCTTTGAGTTTTCCAACTCTTTTCATAAACCTTATTTTTTTATGGTGGCCTTTAGACATACTCTTTTAAAAAACTTTTCTATCCATAACATTTTTGTTTTTTCTCTCTCACATATTTTTCTTCAATTACATAGGTAATTTTGACTTTAGTGAGTTAGTCAAAGGAAGCAATCCTTTAGAAAAGTATATGTGTAAAACAAACCTCTGATTTAGGAATTGAATTCCAAAACACTTTCTTCCTCTAAGATGATCCAACAATTGTTCATACATTAGCCAAAGTGCCTGTGCATGTTTGCTAGCAATTTATTGAGGATTTCAGAAACATACAGCCCTGGGACTGGAGGGAAGGGGAGTGGGGAGAGGAAAGTGGGGGAAAATGAGGGAGGGAGCAGTAGTGTTCAAAGAGAAATGTACTCATTGCCTTACTTAGGTAGCTGTAACCCCTGTGCATCACCTTTGCAAGAAATAAAATAATTTTAAAAAATTGGGCTGGGAAGGTGGCAGTGGTAGAGTGGTTGGCTCCCATGAATGAGGCCCTGGGTTCAATTCCTCAGCACCACATAAGCAGAAAAAGCCAGAAGTGGCGCTGTGGCTCAAGTGGTAGAGTGCTAGCCTTGAGCTGAAGAGCTG
>NW_012267325.1:1936908-1955836 GCF_000151885.1 Dipodomys ordii
GTGTGAGAGAGAGAGAGAGAGAGAGAGAGAGAGAGGGAGGGAGGGAGGGAGGGAGGGAGAGGGAAAAAGAGAGGGAGAGGGAGGGGGAGGAAAGGAATGAGGGAGTGAGAGAAGGGGAGGTACTCAGGGCCTGGTCTCCGTCCCTTAGCTTTTTCACTCAAGGCTAGTGCTCTACTATTTGGGCCATAGCTCCCCTTCTGGCTTTTTGGTGGTTACTTGGAGATAAGAGTCTCACAAAATTTCCTGCCTAGGCTTGTTTCCAAACATGATCCTCAGATCTCAACCTACTGAGTAGCTAGGATTATGTGCATGTGCTAGTGGCACCCAGCTTTGTGTTGCCTGGTTTTTACTCTGACAATCTTCAAGCAATGAGATATACCAGGCTGTTTAGGGATTTCCTCAAGTCAAATTTTTCTTTGGGATATTTCAGGCCAGTTTTCAATGGCAATTTTTCAAGACTAACAATTGCTGAAAGAGTGACCATCTAAGTAGCCTTTGTTGGTTAAGTATGTTTATTTTCCACCATGTTCTTTAGTATATATATATTTCTCTATGGATATATTTATATTCTGCTGTGTTCTACAGGAACCGATCTGATGATTCTGTTTTATTTTTGCCATGGGCACCAAGTGTGTGAAGTTAAACCTCATATATCTGTTTGAAGAGAGACATTTCCCATTGACTAACTGTCAGTAGGTCATTTCTCTTCTGTAAAACTCTTGACATTCAGGAAAGGGAGTAGTTCTGTTTCACACTCCGTAGCAAAGGTGATCTCTGGGAATTGTTTGCTGAGTAATTTGCTGTTACACAATACATCATTTTTATTGGTAATAAGGCAGATGTCCCCAACAGTGGAGTTTGTCCAAGGCTGGCTCTGAAATTTCCTTTCAAACATTTTGCTCTCAATCAGGCAGAAAATCGTCGTCAGCTATGGCAGATTGAAAGATCACATCACAGTATTCAAGGACTGTTTATGACTTTGCCAGTGCTACACTGAGTTGGGTGGGTGGTGGAGAGTAGCCTCAGCTAGGCTTACTTGTTCCAGCCATGATGCATCTGGAAACATTGTGTAGCTATTACATGAAGTTTTCATTTTGTAAATCAGATGGATTGATATTAGAGATAAAAAACTACCTTATGTATATAACTGTAACCCCTTTGTACATCACCTTGATGAAATTTTTTTTAAAAAAAGAGTACCTATAATTCAGTAAGGGGTCTTTATAAAAATATTTCTATTTCAAACAATTCTTCTATTTTTTGTTTCAAAATAGATCTAAGATGAATGGATTCAAATAGGAATGCTCCATTACTAATTTTAATTAGAGAGACCAAACAGCATATTTTGGTTGTAAGCATCCTTTGTAATGTAAGTATCAGTTTTTCTTATTATTATCTTTAAGTAGTTGTACAAAGGGGCTGGCATTTAACAAAGCAGTTTATAAATACAACAATGACTACGGTGTCATGATTTACATTGCAGAACTTTAATGAGATTGGATCCTATTTCAAATTTGAGACACCATGTTACCACCACTCTGGACAAAATTATAGGCATTGATCATTTATAAGTATAGAATTTATCTTCTCCTACTCAAATAGAGGGAAACAGCAGAGAGAAATGATAGATTTCATGTGCTCATCATCCTGAGTGGCAAGAAGGCTCCTGTTTACCATTGTCCCAAGTCATGCATCTTTTTGTTGCCTCATATCTGTGGTGTGATCATGATCATGTTTTGGTAGAGTTAATGAACTGCTGGAAATAGTTTCACTGTCATATTTCAGTGGCATAATAGAAATAAAATTCCTTCCTTCTCACATTGCAGACTACTTTGTGTATAGTCAAGATCAGGCTGTGCTATCCCAAGTAGTAACTCAAGGATAAAGGCTTGCTACTTCCAGCAGTCATAACACCTCAACTTGTGGCTCCCCAAAAGTCATCTCAGAGGATGATATCCATTCAGACAGGTAAGAAGGGAGCTGTTTGAGGTATATAGCCCATTCACTCAATGCCATTGGCCAGGAACTAATCACCTATTATGATACGCGTGCAAAGAATGCTGGGAAAGGCACTTGCTGATTCTGGCAAACTACCCAGCAACTCCTTACCAAAAGAGAAAGCAAGAAATTCTAGTGGACAGCTAACTCCTTCAGCCACAGTAGGAAACTCATGGCCCTCATGAATTTCTCTTTCTCCCTTTCTACTTTTGTCTTCACTCTCAATTCCCACCCATCTTTCTTTCCCTCTCTCGCACAGTTCTTTACTTGTTTTAGAGGTCATAAAGTAGGGCAAGACTTTTAGCGAAAACAGTGGAAACAACCAATAAAAAATTATATTTTGTGCAACTTGCAGGGAACTCCTCAAGTTCTTTGACAGCTTTAGTCTTTAATCTAGTCAATATGTTAGTGACACAAGAATTAAGGATCAGAAATTAGTTAAAGAACATGTTTATCCTTGCCTCCACTTCGCCTCTATCCTTCCATTCCTCCAATCAAGCTGAGAGCCCGTAGAGTTGGACCCACAATTCTTAGTCTAACACATAGTATATGCAAGTATATTTGGATGTTTACCTGTGTGTGTCAAAGGTAAGAAAGTGATTGAGGGAGTGAGAGCACAAATTTTCTTAGCCTTGGTTTCTTTTGAAAAATTTCTAAGACTAAATCATAAACAAATTAATGAAAACACTTTTCAATGTGATTTTGTAACAAAAGAAGGGGCATGTAAAATTTAAACTCAATGATTCATAAATGCTAGAACTGGGTCTCCCAAAAACATTTGGTGAAATAAGGACATTTTAATTTTAAAGATGACATGTTTATCAAGTTTAAAATTAATGTATGACAGAAGTACTGCCAAAGTGTTTTCAAACATTCAAAACAGCAATAACTATAATCTGTACAAATAGCAATCAAAATGAAAGAATCTATCTTCAAAAAGCAAATAACCTGTAAAAGTGCACTGTAAATATGTATGTCAGGAAGGGAAAGCATTAGCATTATTAGTTCGTCGAGTAAAACCGAAAAAACCTAGCAAAGATGTAGAAAATAAAGACCAAGGGGATGCCAAGAGGTGATCCATAAGAAAGAAAAATTCAAATATAAGTGATGCTTCTTATTAGTATAAAAGGGGGAAATCTTTAAATTAATATAATTGCTTTAAAATGCAAACTGAAGCTAAACAATACTTTCTTGAATAAGAAGAAAACTAGCTAGGCACAGTGGCTCATGCCTGTAATCCTAGCTACTCAGGCAGCTGAGATCTGAGGGTGGCGATCTAAAGCTAGTTCAGGCAGAAAAGTTGGTGAAACTCTTATCTCCAATAAATTACTCAGAAAAGGTGGCACTGCTGCTGTGTCTTAAGTGGTGGAGTGTTAGCCCTGAGTAAAGAAGCTCAGGGACAATGCCCAGGCCCAGGGTTCAAGCCCCAGGACCAGCAAAAAAGAAAAAGAAAAGGAAAGGAAGAACAAGAAAGAAGAACAGGAAGGAGGAGGGGTGGGGGGAAGACATTGGCCAGAGACAGCCAAGGAGCTAGAGTGTATAGTTTGGAACAAAAGAGAGGACGTACCTCTCATAACTAGGAAAGTAGGCAAAGGAATCAAAATGATATCCATGTATGCTCACAGACTTTAAGCATCTACCATAATCAAGAACAAGTTTTGTTGGTGTGTGCATGTATCATACTTAAGACAAAATGAAAAGCTAGCACATGAAAGAGGATATTATAGCTGTCTAATGTGCCATACTCACCTCATAACTGGAGTATTTTCCCACCTGAGAAAATAGCAACCAACGACTATTAATCTCACAAACATCACAGGCCAAGATTGGTCCTGCAACACCCACGTTATTTGTTTCTGTTTATGTGGTACTGAGGAATCAAACCCAGGGCTTCATGCATGCTAGGCAAGCACTCTACCATTAAGCCACCTTCCCAGCCCTGACACTATTTTTAAATGACCATCTATGTTTTTATATTGGGGGGAACAACAGATTCTTTTCACTTGTTGGGTATCCCTTATCTATAATGCTTGAGATCAACAGTGTTTTTAGTTTCAGAATTTTTCAAACTTTGAAATCAATGTATACATGATGGGCTATCTTAGGTATGATACCAAGTTCTAAATATGAAATTCATTTGGATTATACATGTGATTTTATACAACATTTTAGTTGTACTTCACTTTGACTGTGACCCCTCCTAAGAAATCAAGTAAAGGATTTTCTACTTACTAGCATATGTCTACACTCAAAGAATTTCAGATGTTGGAGCATTTATCCTTCAGAATTTCAGATGAAGGATGTTGAACCAGTACTTAATTTCACAGGTACCCTGTCACCTGTCCTTCATAGCCCTTACCTAACTATACTTTAAATCAGTTGGATATGAGGATGGACTTTGTACACATCTCCCTCTTTAGACTGGATGAGCATCAAGGCAGGGCTCCTGACTGACTCACTTACTATATTTCCAGCACCAAACTGTTTAGGGCATGTAATAGACTCCCCAAAATGTTTCTTTTTTTCCAAAACATGTTTCTTATGTGGAGGACCATTGTGAGGTTGGGAAGAGCATTTCTACCTCCACTCTACATTTTCCCTCCTTACTTCTCACATCTTGGCTTCAGAGTAGCTGTCTTAGGGGATCTTTCCTTGCTCCCCAGGCTTAGCCAAGACTATCTCTTTATATGTTCCCTGGGCACAACATTTTTTCACTTCTCTTGTCCAAGTTGTAATCATATATACATACATACACACATACATACATATACACACACACACATATATATGCATATAGAGAATTTGTTTATTGTATCTATAAGCTTTGTGAGGTTAAACCATTTAACTCCTTGCACTTAGTATAGTGATCGATAATGATATAATTGGTTCTTTGTGTGTGTGTGTGTGTGTGTGTGTGTGCGTGCACGCACAAATGAGAGAAAGAGAGACAGAGACAGAGACAGACAGAGACAGAGAGTATACTAGGGCTTAAACTCAGGACCTCATATTCTTGCTTGGCTTTTTCACTCACAACTGGTGCTCAACCACCTCAGTTCCAGATTTTTGCTGATTAACCAAAGAAACAAAATGTTCCAGACCTATCTGTTGAAACTATCTTTTAAATCAAAGTCCTTACATCTCAGCATCCTGAGTACCTAGGATTATTAGTCATAAGCCACAAGTGCCTGGCCTATGAATGGTTCTTAATTAATGTGATTAATCAGCTTTTAATTGTCTCAAATAGCTACCTTAAGGGATATTTAAATAAATACATGATTTAATTATGAGGAAAGATATTTATGAGATTTGACATTAAATATATCCTATCTCTGGGGGATAGTCTATGTGGTTAAAGAATCAAAATTAAAGAGGCCTTTTAAAATTGATAAGATGAAAAACAAAATCAATAAATCATATAATAGATACACATAAAACATATAATTGAGTGATGAGAATAATATATACTAGATACCTCTTTCCTAGACAGGGTTGAAGTCAGGGTTCCCAGAGGTTTGACAACAGTTTGAAGCTCAATACTGACACCTTACATTATGTGGGAGGAGTTAGTTCCCCAAACATGATTAGGAAAACTTGAAGCAGATTTGGAGGGAATTTTGAGTATGGAGGAGGAGTGAGGTCTTGGAAATCAATCCTTAAGAAAAAATGTGAAATGGTTTTAGTGTAACTGAACTTCAGCACAGAGAAAAGAAGCACCTTCACAACAAATGTTCTACTCTCTGACTTTGGAGGGCTCTTTCCAGCTCTCTATTTCCAGCTCAATAATAATCAAAATACAGTGGGTAGAGCCCAAGTTAGAAGGGGAGTTTTGAGGTTAAGTTTTCAAATCTAGGACTAACTTATTATATTGACCATAACTGAAAATTTTACAAGCTCAGATCTGTTCTCTATGGGATAAAGTGATATTGGGGTGAGTTAAGAGTTCATGTCCTGGACAAAAGTTCATGTCCTCTCCACACTAAATGAAGAGGGGTATTGAATAATATACTGATATTTTCAACAGAAATCTTTGATCCTTCATTGTACATTTGCTCTGTGCTCACCCATGTGACCTGCCTCCTCTGGGAAGCATCTTCAGGAATGTACAGATAAAGGAGAAATCAGCATGTTTACTCATATCTGAATAGTCACATGGCAATACCGTCTCATGTATCATCCCAAAATTTGGATAGGAAATTTAAAGTTGTCAATTTGGTGGAAATTTTATACTATGAAACCAGAAACATACTGCATAAAACTAGTACCAAGCTTATGAAAAGGAAAGTTTTCAAGGTGAAGTCATCTGTTGATTTAATCTAACCCTGTCTGAGGACTGAGAACACTACAGCTTTTCTCCTTGAAATGTGCAGATATCATAGGTGGCCTCCATGATGCAAGGCAGAATGGGCTGAAGGAACAGACTGCTCTGGAGATTAAGAAACAAAAGGGACATTGTCTTTTGTTGTCTTTTCTCAATCTCCCTGTTTGGGGTCAAATATAATCCCTGGAGACATGGCAGCCATTGAGCACTGATGCTGTAACATGGAGTCAATATAGTTCTAACCAACACAGTATTAATATGAAATCACAGAGAAGGCATTGAAAACTACAGCCATTGGAGGAAGCAAAGTTTTCAAAAGGTATTTTAGTCCACTTTGCCTGATAGAACATAATAGTCAAAACAGTTAGAAATGATAGGATTTTATTTTCTTACTGTTAGGGAGGCTGGAAAGTTCAAGATCAAGGCATTAGTAGGTTAATTGTCTGGAAAAGTGCTCTTGTTCATTGAGTCCTGTACCTCCCTTTACAATAAAAGAGAGAGAGATGAGAGAATAAGAAAGATGGAGAGTTTTTAGAAGTCTTCTTTTGAAAGGCATTAATTTATTCTTGGGGGTAAATTTCACTCCCCACACCTCGAAGTTCTAACTTTTTAATACTATCATATTGAAGTTAAATTCCAACACATAGGTTCAGAGTAGGTAAGACAGATGACATTTGTTTATATCACTAAAAGATTCATTTTTTGCATTAGGTTGAAAACTCAATGCAAGAGACAAATGTGTCATATTTACCTTTGTATGTTTATGTCGGATGGTCAAGGCAGTGGAGGAAGGTTCTTAACTTTGTTAATTAAATGAATGTATATAGTCTTTCATTTATTTGAAATATAACAAGTAATGCAAACATCTGTCTTCTCTACTCTAGCTCTTCAAAATAGTGTGACTATGTGTTTTTGATCACACAATTTTATTAGTATGCTCATATATATGTATATAAGCATATTTGTGTATATATACATACAGGTACACATTATACATATCACACTGATAATTATGTTATTAACATGTTATATATTATAATTAACATGTTATACCTATAATAATGTTATTAATATATATATATATGCATACCACAAAATTTTATCAAAAAAGAAGAAAAGAAAAGAAATACAACAAATATCATGATATTCCCCCCATATTTCAGTGTATCAAGGTGAGCACCTCAGGCTGGGACATGTCTTTCATATAATTCCATCTGGGGAACATTAATCCAGTTTAGGGTATCTTAGAACTGTTGCTTTTTTAATACCAAAGAGTAATTGATAAAATCATACGAACTATGTCAGTATTTCAAATCATTATAAATCATCATACTTCATAACTATACTAGAGATTCATGATACAGAGGGTTTTGAACCTCTGTCCTCAGATGTCAGCCTCTTGAGTAGCTAGGATTACATTTGTGAGCCACCTGCACCTGGCTTATTTTTCTATTTTTATTAGCCCCTTGGGTGGAATGGTAATAATCATTTGAAAATTGTCTTGGGAACACTTAGCTAATTCTTTTTCACTATGCTTTTTGTCACATAGGTCAGTCTTGGAGTTAGCAGGAATTTATTTTCAGAGGTGGGTACATGGCTCTTATGAACAAGAGTTCTTATGCAGCATCCAGCCAGCGATGTGACTCCAAGGATGTTATTTATATAGAATTCTGCTTTAGAATTATAAAAAATCAGTAATTTATTCAGATGTTTCATAAATGAAAGTCTACTGATGTAATGCTTTTAAGAAAGGCTAAAATACAAATGATTAAAATAATAAAGCCTTCCATTCTACCAGAGAAGCGAAATGATGAGGAAAACTTAGAAGAAAATGAGTCCTGATTTTAGCTGTTGAGCCATGCCCTGATTGTTCTGAAAGTCATTTCCACATGAGCATCTTTCTGTTTCCAGGCTGGGAAGCTCCAGTTTCTTTGTTAAGCCTTCTTATTTCCATCCCCACATACCACCCCTCCACAACCCAAGTGCCTTTTCATTCAGCACCTTCAAGAGCAAATGAGTTTCTTTTGTGCAAAATTGTCTAGACAGATACTAGGGGGCAGGGAGAATTCCAGATTGCTTTTATTCCCCTAGTATCATATTTGAGCCTGTATTATCTTACCACAACCAGTTCTTACTAAAGAATTAAAAAATTGCTAATGTGTATCTCTTCTATTTGCTAAAACTATAGTGCCCACTTTTCAATTACCTAGATGCATTTAAACATGAATTGTGTGTTAGTAGAAATAATTTGTTTTGCTCACTAGGAATATCTTGGTGTTCAAGTGATTTTACCCAAAGCTTTGAAAAGCTACCCAGCTCACAGTTCTGCCTCTGAGGACCTAGTTGATGTAGACTTTTAAACAAACAAAAGGAAGATGAATCTTCAGTATTTTATTGTTGCATTTCAACTGAAACAGAGGCTTTATTTCATATTTCGGGCAGATATTTCAGTTTCAAAACAAGTTAATAGTAAATTTTTTTCACAAATAGAGTAACAAGAATTCTCTAGGCTCAGCTATCAATGGTTGTAATAGATGACTGTAAACTCTCCTGCAATCTAAATCTACTCTTGGGGATTGTAAACTAGGTAGTGAAGAACTATGGTCCAGAGTTGGGAAGTGATTGTTTTATGTATGGGCTGTTTCAGTGTGTGTTGGGTTGTATATAGGTATGCATATTTATTGATGGGTGTGTTTGTATACATGTGTTAGAGTAGTTCAGTGTATGTATTAGTGTTTTTATTAGTGTGATATGTGTGTGTATTGGTATTAGTTTATATGTTGGTGTATATGTAGTGTGTATGGATGGGTTTGGGTATTAGTATGTATCTTAGTATGTTTTGGTTTTATTGGTGTGCAAGCATGTCAGTACCAGTTGGTGTATATATGTATTAGTATATATGTTACTATGTATTTAGTATATTTGTTACTATAGGAGATTTGCTAGTATAAATGTTAGTGTTTGTGGTGTATGCATATTAACTCATATGTTATGGATGTGTCTATTTATGGCAGATCTATGTGTTGGTGTATATGTTGGTGATACATGTGTTGCAAAAACAAGGATAAAGATAAGCCAACAAGTAGGAACAAGAAACCTGAGCATATTAATAAAATAAGGCTTTGACCTCATGAATAGCTCCAGTAAGGAAAGAGAAAGAAAGCAGAGCAGGAGCTAAGGAGGAAAGGAAAAGTAGGGGAAAAAATAAAGAAGGAAAGGGAGAAGAAAGAGAGGCAACATCACCTGGATCAATGGGTGTCTGATTGCCCCATGAGAACCATTACCAGAGAATTTGTGAGGAAAAATTATGTAAAGGTCAAGTTCAACCCCATGGGCTGAAATCCATCTCACCTTGGGTTTTGTTTTGCTTTGTATGTGAGGAACATTAATGATCAGCCTGATGAAGGACAGTGTGTAGACCAAGGCCCTGAATGCATCTGAGCTGTGTGATGACTTGAGAGAGCTGACAATGTCTTCCTCCTATGGAGGCAGCATCAACCTCAGAAAGAATGGGGAGAGACACCCCTGGGATTCGTTATGTGAGGGGGTCAGGGAACAAAGAAGAAAAACCTCAAAGCATAATTCCCTCATGTATTGAGTGACTTGGTTGATATGGAGTAGTTTGTCCTGCCTACTTTCATACTGAGATTGAAGGCATTTTAATGTGATATGTACTAATACAGATCATAGTTATATAATTTATGTATGTAAGAAGTCTCTTACTGAAACTGCTAATCACACTTAATGACAAGAGATTTTTAAAATATAAATAAGAATGTGAAAACATGCTTGAGACTAAGGTTCTGAGAAGGATAATTAAGTTTTTAAAAAATGCAAAAGGATTTTTGAGAGCTAATGCCAAATACGGATGCATCAGAAGGTTGCTGGGCCTCGAGTCTCTCTGAGACTCCCTTGAGTCTCCCCATTCCTGGTGCTCAGCCCCACGTCCATCACTCCTGCTCAGCCCCACTCTCCTGGCTATTTGTCTGTTTCCACACTACTGCACCACAAAACACCAGGCCTACTTGACTGGAACAGATAATATCTCACACATATGGGGCCTGCCTTTGATCTCTGTGGTCAAGCCAGGGGTCAGAGGCCTAGCCTGCTCTAAGCCCTTTCTTCAAATGATTCCTTTCATTTGTTGAGAAACCAAACGTTAGAAGGGCAAAGGCAGGACAAATAAAAGCTGTGATTTAATAGCAATTTATGTGTTTGGCTTATTTCGGGTTGGGTTTTATTCTCTTCGGGTCACATCTCATCGTCATTCCTCACTGTGCTCTGTCCTCCTCCCCAGCCAGTTGTTGTTTGTTCTGTGGCCCTCAGACAAATTGGCTCTCCAAGAGACCTTCTTCTGTAAGTGGCCAACTGGTCTAGTACTACATTCGGAGGCTGATTCACTATCACCTATCAACATGGTGTGTAAGTCATCAGGTACTATAAAATGGCAAGTTCTTATCAATTTAGTTGTGATCTGTGCATATATATGCATTTCTTATTATATTTCAAGTTCTTTAAGTAGTTGTACAAAGGTGTTACCATTCAACATGTCAGTTCATGAGTATTAGACATCTTGATCAGTATCATTCCCATTCATAATTCTCATCCATCCCTTCCAATCCTACCCATCCCCTCAATTTTTCTAGCTTCATAGGATAGGCATTAAACATTATGACTACATCCTCCCTCCACTTTATATATAGCTTTCTTAAATTCATATAACACACTGAGGGAATGGCCTGTTTGCACAGATATGAGGAAAGGAGGGAGATAATAAAGTAAGATTTGAACACACTCCAAACTAGAGTGGAATCGAGACATAAGAAACATTCTATAATATCTTCTTCTACATGAATTAACAAAATAAAAATAAATAAGAATATGGAAAAATTCTTATTATTATGGTCTAAACACACTTCAGAGTTAAAACTGTATGAACTTTCATGAAGATTATTTCACAAAGTCACTAATGATTATCACAATGTTGTATAATAACACAAGACATCCACATTGTTTATCTTAGACCATCCTCATAGTCCGTCATAAAGCAGATAATCATTCTTCCTCTTTTTGAAGTGGGAAGCAGTTAATCAGAGTTACAAACAAAACAATGTGAAGCCAATGATAATTTCCCTGAATGAGTTTTATGAAAAAAGTTGAAGATGCTATGCTATACTCTTAAAAATGAAAGAACTGTAAAGTGCAGCTTAATATTAAGTTGCTTATATCTTGGTAACTGCTATATCTACTAGCAATGGAAGCAGCCTTACTGAGGGATGTGTGTTGAGAAAAGTGGAATCGAACACTGATCTTAGCCTTTCGTCACAGACAAGTTATAGAACTCCAGACTTCAGTTTCTCTCCAGTATGGATATAAGACAGTACCTAATTCACTAGGGCCATCATGAGGGTTAAGTGATCTGACACCTGTGAAATCCAAGTCTAGTTCATTCATCTGCTGATAAACATGCGTCCTATACATCTAGATTCCACCATATATTCTTTATCTTTTATTCTAGCATATTTTCCTATTGTATGTGTCTGTCTGTACTTAGCACTCTCCCTGGAAATCCAGCCATGCATTGCTTAGTGATGAGGACACATTCGGAAGCCCCAGACCATTTCATCACACACAGCAAAGCATCTTAGTATGTTTACATAGGCCTACATGGTATGTAGTTTAACCATTCAACAGTCCAGAAGAGACATATAAGGCTGCTGGTAAACATTTTATTTACAAGTAGAAAGAGTAACTCTGAAATGATAATAAATGCATAGTATAATAAACACATAAATCAACAACTAGTCTTTTAATTAGCATCATCAAATGTTATGTTCCATACATGATTGTTAGTTCTACAATTGCATGTGTGTGTGTGTGTGTGTGTGTCTGTGTCTGTGTGTGTGTCTGTGTATCTGTCTGTGTCTGTGTATCTGTCTGTGTATCTGTCTGTCTGTTCTGGGGCTTGAACTCTGGGCCTGATTGCTGTCCCCAAGATTTTCTGCTCAATGTTAGTATTGTACCATGAGTCAAAGCTCCACTTCTGGGTTTGGGGTAGCTAATTAAAGATAAGAGTTTGACAGACTTTCCTGCCTGAGCTGGCTATGAACTGTGATTCTCAGATCTCAGCCTCCTGAGAAGCTAGGATTACAAGTACGAGTCACCAATGCCTGGCCTGTGCTATACATTTCTATGAGTGCCAGTGCAGTCATCACAACCATGAGAAGAACACAGTGGGCTATCCTGTTAGGATGGCTGGGAGACCACTAGTTGGTAGGAATAGTTCAGCTCCCTTATAATCTTAGGGGACCATCATGTATGTAGTCCACTGTTAATTGAAATGCTATTACTCAGTGTGTGTCTATATATAAAATTAGAGTGAATTAGAGACTGAGTCTAGGTGCCACTCCAGGGGACAACACTGTCAGGTGCAAACTGTGGCCCATGGAGACACTGCAGCCACATGATATAATATGCAAGACTTTTTACCTTTAAAATGTATAGAAAGAAGGTGAGCTTGTGAACCATTATAGAATGACAAACTTATGGAGACTTGGAAATAAAGAACAGAGGAGTGAGATCTGTATTCATTCTGTTGACTGATTATTCAAACAGAATCCAAAGAAAAGCATAGCAAGTCAGTCTGCCCTATCTGAGCAGTTCTATACACACACAGCAGGAGGCGAAAGGAACAACACTAGGAAAGCTGAACTGGACATGAGAAATCTATTGATAACAAAGCCATGCTTGACTTTTTGTACTCAATAAGGCAGTGACTAGCCAGTTAATATCTCAGACTTGGAGCCTGGGAGCCTTGGTTCAAATACTAGCTCTGCTACTCACTTGCTGTGAGACTTTGAGCAATTGAACAACTCGATACCATGATTTCCCCAGGGAAATATTGGTATGAGGATTCAAGAAGTTAATGTGAATGAATTATCCCAAGTAAAGCTGGACACAAGCTCAACACTCAATGGATATTCATTCTACATAGACCAGGTGTTTTGAGACTCATCTCAGTATCTAAAAGCTGAGTGAGGATGCTGTGGTAAGCTTTCACCCATGCCTCTCAGAATAAATAAACTTTAAAACCAAAATGATGCAGGCTATAATGGCAGCTCAGTGGTTTACCATGCTCAAGGATCTGGATTCCATTCCCCAGAACTATGAAAACAAAGAAGAAAGAAAGGAAGAAAGAATGAGAGAAAGGAACATGGAAGGAAGGAAAGAAGGAAGAGAAGGAAGGAAGGAAGGAAAAGAGAGGAGAGGAGAGCAGAGAAGGGGGACGGGAGGGGAGTTGAGGGGAAGGGAAGGGAAGAGTAGAGAAGAGAAGAGAAGAGAGGGAAAGGGAAGGCAAGGCAAGGGAAGGCAAGGGAAGGGAAGGGAAGGGAAGAGGACAGGAGAGGACATGAGAGAAGAGGAGAGAAGAGAAAGAAGGGAGGAGAGGAAAAAGAAGAGGACAGGAGAGAAGAGGAAAGAAGAGGAGAGGAGAGGAAAGAGAAGAGGAGAAGAGGAGAGAAAAGCAGAGAAGCTGGGTGCTGGTGGCTCATGCATGTAATCTTAGCTAATCACAGGGCTGAGGTCCATAGGACGTAGTGTCAAAGCCATGCCAGGCAGACAATCTATGAGATTCTGTCTCTGAAATAACTAGAAAAAGAGCTGAACTGGAGATGTGACTCAACTTGTAGAGTATCAGCAAAGCCGAGTGAATAGAAGGCTGTGAATTCAAACTCCAGTACATTAAAGCATAAATAAAAATAAATAAATAAATAAATACTACTACTAATAGTTTCAGGATTGGGAAGAGGGTTTTATAGGCTTTCAAAAGTTTCCCAGTTCAATGCTTGATACAAAATGTACTCATTATCTTGCCCATGTAATTGTAACCCCTCTATACGGTATTTTCACAATAAAAAAAAGTTTCCCAGTGTGATTTCCTTCTTCTACGCAAACTAGAGTCTTCCACATAAAAGATTTTTGAACCAGAAGAACCTAAATGAGTGCAGAATTCCATCTGACTGATATTAAAAAAACAACAACAACACAAGAACTGAAACTGGGAATGTTAATATTTATAAAGATTTTTTTCCCCTTGGGTGATGTAAATGCTCTAAAACTGTTTCAGGTGATGATTGCACAAGCTGCCAGCAAACTATATTCTGAACATATTAAAACTATTTTGATAGCACACTACAGATTTATTGAGATATACTTGACACATTATACAAAGAGGAGCTTAGTTGAGAGATAAGGCCTTTGATTATTCTTTTAGACAATTTCATTATGTAATCCAGGCTGTCCTCAAACTTGCAATTTTCCTGTTTCAGTTTCTTAAATGTCGAAATTATAAATGTGTATCACTAGGCCTCACAACTGTTTTTTTAAATAAAAAGGGTTTTATTGTGAAAATACTGTACAGAGGGGTTACAATTACATGGGCAAGATAATGAGTACATTTCTTATCAAGCATTGTTGCCTCCTCTTTTGTTTCCCCTTCCATCCCCTCCCATCTTCCCCTCCCCCACCCCACACCAAAGTTGTAAAGTTCTTTTTTCGGCATAACATCTTGAACATTTCATTGTTACAATGGGTCCACCTGTATCCCTACTTAAACATTTTTTTTATTGGACACTTCCATGATGGTTTAAAATTTAGAAGGACTTTGAAAGACTAATTGTGACATAAGACTAATACAATGAGAGAGAGAGAAAGAGAGAGAGAGAGAGAGAATGAATTGATACTTTTATCTCCAAATACATGATCATTGAGCATTAATAACATTCCACAGCTTCTAATGGCTCCTTACAAATTGGGAAGTTTGTGATGAAAGCCTATAGAATGGAGAGCTTAACTTCTCTCTTTTGCCCTGAGAAGACTGATTCCATGATTGGGAAAATACACTTGTTGACAGGTTAGAGGAGTAAGTAATTATAACATTAGCCTCAGGTTCTCCTGGAGTTCGAAGAAACTGCAACAGCGATTTATTCATTAGGAAAAGAAGCTAATTCATTATTTACCAGAACCAGGAAAGCAGGATGTGAAGCGACAGACATAGAGAATGTGGAGACCTCTAGGTGGGCTGACCAGCCACATTCTGCTTCCCAGATATGCAGTCCACAGTTGTAGATCCTTACATAAAGGGGTCCAATTCACAGCACCTAAGAAAGTCTCAGCTCTCACTCACCCTGGGGCCCCAGCTTCTATGGGAAAGAATTCTGACTTGAGACATGGTGGGATAGTGCCCCAGGCTACCTCCCTCATTGCTTTTGCACCAGCAAATTATCTTATCTTTTTAAAGGAACGGTTCTGTAGCCTTACCCAAACTCTGAGTCAGTTGTACTCACAAATCTCCCCACATAGGAGAGTTTACAGACCTAAAAGCCTGGAATGCTTACCTACTTGTTAATTGTTAAAACAATTACATGGCTAGGAGCCCACAAACAAAGCAAGCAATAATGTACCTAGGTCATGTTACCTCCTGGTTCAGTATGTAGGGGAATCAATTACTTATGCCTATGTGTCATTGAGGAACTGCAGCTCTGGAACAATGGCACATGCAGAAGAGAAGAATCCATGTGGGGTGGGATTCTCTTCTGACTTTTTCTATCTAGACACCTAATTCCTGACAATAAGCTCATTTTCTGTTTGGATTAACATTGCAATTTGCTTTTGTAATTCTGTATTTGTTACTGTTGTGCTCAAGTTAATTTTCATGTATTCATCATTTAGCATGTATCTACTGAGCATGCGCCATTCTTGTTACTGGCAGTGAATTAAGCAGGAGTTAGATGGAATGTCTTATAAGCATAACTACAGTGCTCCTCATTGCATTTTGCTAGCAGATGGTGCCTGTTATCACTGTGAGAGGTTGCAGAACAGTCAGACCTGTACTTTGGTTGTATTCTCACAACAATCATTGTCTCAGTTGGGTCTGTAACTATTCTATTATCTGTCTTAAAACATTATGTAGCACCACAGAGCGATTTCCTTAATTCTTTTTCAAAATATTGTGAGCATTTTATACCAGTCCCAAAGGCATATTCAAAGGAATAGAAGTCTGAAATACAATCAAGATACCTTGCACAAATATGAATAGAGGGACAGAGTCAAGATATAGAATCATCCAAGATGCTGATGGATTCAACTGATGAATGGATAAAGAAAGTGTGGTACTTATATATAATGGAGTATTACTCAGCGATAAGGAAGAATCTTATGTCATTCACTAGAAAATGTGATACTGGAGATAATCCTGTTAAAGAATGTAAGCCAGAAGATATAACTTCATAAAAGGGGCAGCAGTGGTGATTGAAAGGAGAGAGTGATGGAGGATATGATCAAAGTACTTGATACACATGTATAAGGAGAAAATAATAAAGCCTATTAAAACTGTAGAAATATGCTGGGCACCAGAAGCTCATGTGTGTAATCCCAGCTACTCAGAAGGCTGATATCTGAGGATTGCCACTTGAAGCCAGATCAGGTAGATTAAGTCCCTGAGACTCTTGTCTCCAATTAAACACCAAAAGCCCAGAGAGAAGCTATGGCTCAATCAAGTGGTAGCCCTGAGGAAAAAAAGCTCAAAAATAGTTCAAACCCCAGAACTGGAACATACATGCACATGTATGACATGTGGGTGCACAGGTGTGAGCATACACACATATACCACACACACAGAGAAAGCCTGTAAAACTTTATAGTAGAGGAAAAGATCAGAAAGAGTAATGGAGGACAAGTATTTGCCAAACAACTTCTTTTGTGAGACAGGTTCTGTGAGGGATGGGCTGGGACAGATGGATGGTAAATTGAGGCTGAGTTCCTTTTCTTTTTTTGGGGGGGGGGTCCGGTCGTGGGGCCTGAACTCTGGGCACCTGGGGGCTGTCCCTCAGCTCTTCAGCTCAAGGCTAGCGCTCTACCACTTGAGCCACAGCGCCACTTCCAGCTTTTTTCTTTTTGCTTATGTGGTGCTGAGGAATCAAACCCAGGGCCTCAAGCATGCAAGGCAAGTGCTCTACCACTGAGCCACCTTCCCAGCTCCGCTTAGTTCCCTTTCAGTCTGAACTGTGAAGTGCAAACTTGAGAATTGTCATGTGATAATTGTAAAGGCCCTGATATAAGGGAGCAGCCATCTCAATGGAATCCAACGTGACCAAGAACAGTAAGTAGCATAAAATGAGGAAGACAAGTAAGGAGAAGTGAGAGGGAGAGTAAACAGTGACACATGTTTGCAAAGAGAGTCATTGGTTTCTGAAAAAGAATAAGAAAAAATATAGTAGTCCTCTATTTATTTAATTTAACTTATTGTATATGGTCATGCTTATGTTAATTATATAAAGAACTGAGCTCATTCAGGCAATAGATATGTACTGAGAAATAAATGAAGTGGATTCTTCCCCTGGTTAATACTAAATAGTTTGTGAAGGTTGTGTATACTGCCAGCCACCATTCCAGACCAAATAAACTAGAACCTCAATGATGGGGTACACATGTAGGCATAGCTTTAAAGGCTCCAAATAATTTTTAACATATAGTCAAGAACTGAGAATCATTGGGCTAGTATATTAGTCTCAAACATTAGAAATATTTGGACAACTTATAAAAGTACATGTTCTATACCTCAATATAAAACCATTAAATCAGATCTAGGAGGTAGGATGTGGACATCAGTAGTTATCAACCTCCTCAGAAAAATCTAAACATCAGCTAAGGCTATGAACCACAGGCCAATGTCAGGCCTTCCTTTAGATATTCATAAACAAGAATAAACAAATCTGACATGATCCCATTCTCAAAGAATTTAATACTTAATAAAACAGGCAAAGCATAGGATACCTACAAATTATGATGAGCCATGATAGCTGTAATAGTACAAAAAATAACAGTAACAATATTGGAATAGAACATTGGCTAGAACAATCAAAGAGTAGCATTTAACTGAGAATTAAAGAAAACGAACTCCTTAAATAGAGTTAGGGCAGTAAAGAGGTAATAAAATGAGGAACAATTGTATTTAAGCCATTTGAACTTCATACGTAAAGGTGGTATATATAAGATACCTTAAATAAGATGTAAGCTATACTTGACAGATTCAAGGAAAGAATCATACAGATTCTAAAGAACTTGCACCTCATCTTAAGCTTCATCAGAATTGATCAAAGGTCTTTAAGCAGGCATGTGTGATGCTTCCAATTCATTTTTAAGAAAATAGGCAATAAATGAGATAAACCTTGATAAGAGTCATGCAGTGCCATATATCAGAATTGATTATATAGGTCTATCATTGGTCTATAATCACAAAAATGATGCTATTTAAGGAAAGCATTCAATTTTCCCTCCCAAAAAAGAATTGCAGCTCTAGTTTCCCTAGAAAAAACTATTTGAATGATGATAAAAATGATCCAAAGTGAAAACACACAAAAAAAGAGAGAGGGCTGGGAAGGTGGCTCAGTGGTAGAGCGCTTGCCTTGCATGCGTGAGGCCCTGGGTTCGATTCCTCAGCACCACATAAGCAAAAAGGAAAAAGCTGGAAGTGACGCTGTGGCTCAAGTGGTAGAGCGCTAGCCTTGAGCTGAAGAGCTGAGGGACAGCGCCCAGGCCCAGAGTTCAGGCCCC
>NW_012267325.1:1956961-1962347 GCF_000151885.1 Dipodomys ordii
TTTTTTTAATTGTGAAAATACTGTACAGAGGGGTTACAATCACATGAGCAAGGTAATGAGTACATTTCTTATCAAGCATTGTTGCCTCCTCCTTTGTTTCCCCTTCCCATCCTTTCCCCCCACCCCTCGCCAAAGTTGTAAAGTTTGTTTTTTGACATAATGTCTTGTACATCTCATTGTTGCAATGGGTCCACCTGTATCCCTATTTAAACAATTTGTTTTTTCCCTTCCCCCCCCAAAAGTATACACATATCAAATACAGTGAAAACAAGGGTTAAACTGTGGGGGAGGGACATACAAAGCAACAAAAAATCACTTTATAAATATGTTAGAAACAATATCAAGAAAGAAGAAACCACTTGTGTCCTTATCTTGGAGTTCATTTCGCCTAACATCATCTTATCTGACCTTTTCTGCTTGACTCATACATATACTAGATATTGCAAATAAGGGAAACCATGGGACCTATGTTTCTTTTTGCCAGGCTTACTTCACTTAATATAATATTCCAGCCAGATGTGTTTGAGGCTAACCTTGGTTGAAAAACAACAACAATAACAACAACAACAAACAACCTGAGACCCTATAACTAAAATAGAAAGTACTAGCAGCTTACCTGCTAATACTACTGGCTAGCAAGCACCTTATCCTGAATTGCAAGCCCAGTACCCCTAAAAAAAAGTCTTTCGAATAGCTGTAATAAGAGGTATAAAGTAATAAGGCAACAGCTACTGCCATTGTAGTGTCATTGCGTGTTGGAAGATGCAGACGATATTTTGTAATTACTTACTCTGACAAGAATTAAAGCAAGACAGAAATTCAGATGTTGAAACATCAAAGTACATGATGGGAATCAACAGTGGATGTTTCAAATATATTCAGTGTCAGCTTTGAGGAAGGATATTTTTAAAAACCCACAAAACTGAGGCTTTATGTACAGATGTGTAGTGAAGAATGTAGTCCCTCATTGTGGCTGAGATTCAAGGAGCCTAGTGAGAATTATTTTCTCATTTGGTTTCAAATGCTTAAAAAATTAAGCACACAAATCTCAGTAAATTTTGTCCATAAGACTTATCTTAAGCCACATGTATGTAGGAAAGCAACTTTCACATATGACTTCCTATGAGCAATTGAGAAGACAGAGAGATCCATTCAAATGAAAGTTTATGTGAAATGTTTGAACTCAGCATGTTTTTCCTGCATTCATATTGTGTTCATTGTACTTATTGCCTTTCTATCACTTTGATTAATTGTTGTAGTTAATCTTAGGTTGGACAAATGGGATTGCATGAAGCTTCAGAGCTTCTGCATGATTAAGGACATAGCTAGCAAGATCAATAGAAAGCCCATGGACTGGGAGAAGATCTTCACAAGCCATATAATACACAAGGGCCTCATATCTAAAATATACTTAGAACTCAAAAAATTAAATCTTCCCAAAACAAATCCTCAAAGAAACAACCGCCCCATTAATAAGTGGGCTAAAGACTTAAAAAGAGACATCTCTGAAGAGGAAATAAGAATGGCCAATAGACACATGAAGAAATGCTCAGCTTCTCTGGTCATAAAAGAAATGAAAATCAAAACAATATTGAGATTCCACCTCACTCCAGTTAGAATGGAAATCTAATAACAACTGATGTTGGAGGGGATGTGGCCAAAAGAAAATGTTACTACATTGTTGGTGGGAGTGTAAACTTGTTCAACCACTCTGGAAAGCAGTATGAAGGTTCCTCAAAAGACTACACATAAAGTTCCCCTATGACCCAGAAATCCCACTTCTGGGCATTTATCCAAATGACCACTAACAAAACCATACTAAAGCTACCAGCACAACTATGCTTATTGCAGAATTATTCACCATAGCTAAGATATGGAACCAACCTAGGTGCCCCTCAGTAGATGAATGAATCAAGAAAATGTGGCATATATATATATATGATGAAATTCTATGTCATCAGAAAGAATGACACTGCCCCATTTGTAAGGAAATGGAAGGACTAGGAAAAAATATTAAGTGAAGTAAGCCAGGCCCAAAGAAACAGGTCCCATAGTTTTCCTTATTTGTAATAATTAGTATATGTCTAGGATCATCTTAGCAGATGAGCAGAATAGCTATGTACATATGACCATATAAGATGATGCTAAGCCAAATGAACTCCAAGACATAGACAAAGAGATTTTTCTTTGTTGCTGTTGTTTTTAATGTACTATGTGATTTATTTATTTTTCTTTTTTGTCCCCCACCCACATGGTTCATCCCCTATTGTCACTGTATTTGATTTTGGTACCCTGAGTATCGTTATATACATTTATCTGAATCAGGGAAGGGAAGAGGAACAACAAAATGGTAAGACAAAGGACAAAGGGAGAACCAATGCAACAGCAGTACTCACAAGACAATATGGTGGAAATGATTTGTACAAATTGTGGGAGGCAATTAGGGGAGGAGGGGAAGTGGGAGAAAAATGAGGGAGGGGGTAACAAGTTCGACAAGAAATATACTCACTACCTTACTCTGTATATCACCTTGGCAATAAAATGAAAATGAAAGAAAAAATAAAAATATAAAGGTTACCTTAAGTCTTCTGTTTTAACCCAAATAAAGGGAAAAAATACCAGAAGCAAAATTCACTGGTAAGTATTTAAGTCTTTATAGCTCTTTTCTCTTTAAAATACATTTCTAAGACTAAGATTCCTTTCTGTAATATAAATATAACACCAAAATATTCCTAGGAACTGATTAAAAATAGAAGACTGTAATCCTTTAACTTTATTTTTTAATTGTGTAACCTTGCAAATAGTTATTTGTATATTTTTTACAAACAAAAAAGGGATCATCTATCCCAACAATAAAGGGAAATGGAATTTCCTTGGTAATATTTTTCTCACACTGTCATTGAAAAAATCAGATTGCTCAAGGTTAATCAGCTCATCTGAAAAAAAGGAAGTTTACCCCTCATTTCCCAACAGATTCTCTTTAATTTGGAAGGCACACTGACAGGTGGCCTCAACACTGGGGGCATTACAGACCACCTTGAAGGTCTCAGAGCCAGTGGCCTTTGAAGTCAGAATAATCAACAAGTCATTTGATATCTGATCGGACAGAATGGCCCCATGGAGAAGGCCATCTCTCAGGTAGACTGGCTGTCTACCAAATTGAAACAACTGGCTACAGCTTGCTGAGAAAGTTCATAGTCTTTAATGGAGCTATAAAGTACAGGGAAATGCCCTTTACAGACTGATGGTGCTCTTATGCAAAAATGTGAGCATAGTTTTTTTCAAGAGTAAAGAAATAATCATCTGCCAAAAGAAAACTACACTAACAATGAAAAAGAAATGAGTTTGTATTTTATGGGTAAATAACCTCCTTTATGTGACACACAGTTAAGTGATCAAATATTTTTATTAAGAGGACATCTTATACACTACAAAGACTGTCATATATATACATATATATAAAAGAAAAATATATGATTTGTCTCCCAGAATATTTCAAAGAGATGGAGAAAGCAAGTTTTTTTTCTCTTAAGAATATATATATGTTTTACTACCAGAATAAAATTAAATTTCCTAGGCTTTAGCTGTTCTCTGAAAGTGATTGCAAAATGATTCTATTTACCAAACCATTGTCTCAGTTGCAACTTTTGAGTTCTGAGTTGGGTTGCCCCTTTTATGTAACCAACCTACCATGTTGAAAATGAGGAGTAATTTATAGCTGAACTGTGGCTCAAGAAAGGGTCTAAGTGTCATTGTCATCTGTGAAACTCACATAGCCAATATTCAGATCACTCCAACTGAATCCCACAGTGCCTTAGTCTCACCAGTCTCCCACATTTACCAGGTCCAGTGAAGGTATTCATACAGACTGAATGGCTTTCTCAATGCTGTTTACAAATGCCACAGGTATGGCACCTTAAATGAATAGGTAGCAACTTTTAAATGGCCAAAGTTCCTAGAAATTCTCAACTTTCCAGGATATGAAAATATTCTCTCTAGCAAAGTTACCTCCCTGATTTATCAGTTGCACTGGAGAAAAAAAAGTACTTTATCTATCTACTATTACCTTCCAGTGTCTTGGAATGTTGAAACATAATAAAGGAAGATCATGATTCTAGTTTCAACTCTGCCACTTAGGAGTTGAGTGACCTTAAACTGATCATGTATTCTACATGTTCTACTTGAGTCTTTTCACCAATAAATTGTAAGTAATAATAAACTACCACATTCTCAAAAGCCATCATAAAGATCACTATATACATGTATGAAAATATCATAATAAAATCCATGGAAAACTTAAGGGGAATGAGGGGAGAGGCTCAAAGAGAATAATATAGATGGGGTAAATTTGATTGGACTATATTATCTGTATTTTATAAATATCACAATAACTCCTTTGTACAACTAGTTTATACTAGTAATTGTGTGTGTGTGTGTGTGTGTGTGTGTGTGTGTGTGTGTGTGTTGATCTTAGGGCTTCAACTCAAAGCCTAGACATTCTGATTTTTGTGCTCGTGGCCAGCACTCTACCACTTCAATCACAGCCCCACTTCTGGCTTTTTGGTGGTTATTGAAGATACAGATTTCAAACTTTTCTGTCAGAGTTGGCTTTGAACTATGATCCTCAGATCTCAGTCTCCTTAGTAGCTAGGATTATAGGAATAAGCGCTGGCACCAAACTACTAGTATACTTTTAAAAAGAGGAAAAATAAAATTCATATGTAGAAAAAAGAATCACAAAAAGCTTCATCAGTCAAGTGGTACCAACAAATGACACAGAAAGAAGAGTTGGAAAACATATAGATAGATGGCTTTACTAAACTGACTTTTGTCAAAGGACAAAGACCATTCAAAAGTGGGGATAATCTCCTTTTCTACAAAATATGACTGGACAATAACTGGATTTCCATATGTAAATAGAATGTCAATCTCACACTACAAAAAATTAATCTCAATCAATCACGGATTAAACTATGGATGAAATGCCAAACCATAAACCTTCCAGGAAAAGCATGGGAGAAAATGTTTGTGACCTTAGTTGGGTAAAAATTTCTTATATATGACACCCAAAGCCTAGTCTAGTAAAGGAAAAATATTGATAACCAGGCGCTGGTGGCTCACACCTGTAATCCTAGCTACTCAGGAGGCTGAGATCTGAGGATCTCGGTTCAAAGCCAGCGAGGGAAGGAAAGTCCATGAGACTCTTTTCTCCAATAAACCACTAGAAAACCAGAAGTGGCGCTGTGACTCTAGTGGTAGAGCGCTCACCTTGAGCTGAAGAATGCAGAGACAGCACCCAGGCCCAGAGTTCAAGCCCCACGACCGACAAAATAGATAGATAGATAGATAGATAGATAGATAGATAGATAGATAGATAGATAGATAG